>NC_060149.1:967632619-967935649 GCF_021461385.2 Schistocerca piceifrons
TGTTTCATGGTCAATGTGAAGGTTCAAGGGATACAGTAAACCTGCAGTGAAGCATCGGAATCTAATTCTGATCTCCGAGGACCGGCTCTAAACTCAAACTCTTAGAAGATTCACGCTTCTTGTATTTAAGTCGGTATTGTACCTTTTGTATTCAATCCCTATGCAAATTCTGTGTTTCATGGTCAATGTGATGGTCCAAGAATTACAGTAAAAATGCACTGGTGCATCGGTATTTAATACTGGTCTCCCAGGAGCCGCTCAAACCACAAGCTCTTAGAACTTTGACTCTTCTTGTACTTAAGTCGCCATTGTCCCTTTTGTATTCAATGCCGTTGCATTTTCTGTTTTTCATGGTCAATGTGAAGGTCCAAGGGATACAGTAAACCTGCACTGGTGCATCGGAATCTAGTACTGGTCTCCCAGGAGCCGCCCTAAGCAGAAGATACACTCTTCTTGTACTTAAGTTGGCATTGTACTTTTGTATTCAATCCCGATGCGATTTTTGTGTTTCATGGTCAATGTGAAAGTCCAACGGATACAGTAAACCTGCACAGGTCTGTCGGAGTCTAATACTGGTTTTCCAGGAGCCGCTCAAAGCACAAATTCTTAGAAAAATCACTCTTCTTGTACTTATGTCGGCATTTTCACTTTTGTATTCAAGCCCGATGCAATTTCTGTGTTTCATGGTCAATGTGAAGGTCCTAGGTATACAGTAAACATGCACTGGTGCATCGGAATCTCGTACTGGTCTCCCAGGAGCCGATCAAACCACAAACTCTTAGCAGATTCTCTCGTCTTGTACTTCTGTCGGTATTGTCAATCTTTTGTATTCAATCCTGAAGCAATTTCTGTGTTTCATGGTCAATGTGAAGGTCCAAGGGATACAGTACACCTGCACTGGTGCATCGGAATCCAATACTGCTCTCCCAGGACCCGCTCAAAGCAGAAGCTCTTATACGATTCACTCTTCTTGTACTTAAGTCGCCATTGTCCCTTTTGTATTCAATCCCGATGCAAATTCTATCTTTCATGATCAATGTGAAGGTCCAAGGGATACAGTAAACTTGCATTGGTGCATCGGAATCTAATTCTGATGTCCCAGGACCGGCACTAAACACAAACTCTTAGAAGATTCCCGCTTCTTGTACTTAAAGCGGCATTGTACCTTTTGTATTCAATCCCGATGCAATTTCTGTGTTTCATGGTCAATGTGATGGTCCAAGGGATACAGTAAACCTGCACTGGTGCATCGGTATCTATTACTGGTCTCCCAGGAGCCGCTCAAACCACAAACTCTTAGAAGATTGACTCTTCTTGTACCTAAGTGGGCATTGTCCATTTAGTATACAATGCCGATGCATTTTCTGTGTTTCATGGTCTATGTGAAGGTCCTAGGGATACAGTAAACCTGCACTGGTGCATCGGAATCTAATCCATGTCTCCCGGGAGCCGCTCTAAGCACGAACTCTTAGAAGATTCACTCTTCTTGTACTTAAGTCGGGATTGTCCATTTTGTATTTAATGCCGATGCACTTTCTGTGTTTCATGGACAATGTGAAGGTCCAAGGGATACAGTAAATCTGCGCTGGTGCATCGGAATCTAATACTGGTCTCTCAAGAGCCGTTCTAAGCACTAACTCTTAGAAGATACACTCGTCTTGTACTTAAGACGGCATTGTACTTTTGTATTCATTCCCGACGCTATTTCTGTGTTTCATGGTCAATGTGAAATTCCAAATGATACAGTAAACGTGCACTGGAGCATCGGAATTTAATACTGGTCTCCCAGGAGTCGCTCAAACCTGAAAATCTTAGAAGATTCTATCTTCTTGTACTTAAGTCGACATTGTGCCACTTGTATTCAATCCCAATGCGATTTCTCTGTTTCATGGTCAATGTGAAGGTCCTAGATATACAGTAAACCTGCACTGGTGCATCGGAATCTAATACTGGTCACCCAGGAGCCGATAAAACCACAAACTCTTAGGAGTTTCACTCTTTTTGTACTTAAGTCGGCATTGAACCTTTTGTATTCAATCCTGATGCAAATTCTATGTTTCATTGTCAATGTGAAGGCCCAAGGGATACACTAAACCAGCATTGGTGCATCGGTATCTAATTCTGATCTCCCAGGGCCGGCTCTAAACACAAACCCTTAGAAGATTAACGCTTCTTGTACTTAAGTCGGGATTGTACTTTATGTATTCAATCCCTATGCAATTTCTGGGTTTCACGGTCAATGTGAAGGACCAAGGGATACAGTAAACCTGCACTGGAGTATCGGAATCTAATACAGGTCTCCCAGGAGCCGCTCAAACCACAAACTCATAGAAGATTGACTCATCTTGTACTTAAGTCGGGAATGTCTCTTTTTTCTTCAATGCCGATGCAATTTCTGTGTTTCATGAACAATGTAAAGGTCCAAGGGATACAGTAAACCACCACTGGTGCATCGGAATCTAATACTGGTCTCCTAGAAGCCGCTCAAACCACAAACTCATAGGAGATTCACTCTTCTTGTAATTAAGTCGTTCATTGTCCCATCCGTATTCAATCGCGATGCAATTTCTGTGTTTCATGGTCAATGTGAAAGTCCAAGGGATACAGTAAACCTGCACTGGTGCATCGGAATCTAATATTGGTGTCCCAGGAGCAGCTCAAACCGTAAGCTCTTCGAAGATACACTTTTCTTATACTTAAGACGGCATTGTCCCTTTTGTATTCAATGCCAATGCGATTTCTGTGTTTCATGGTCAATGTGAAGGTCCTAGGTATACAGTAAACCTGCACGGGTGCATCGGTATCTAATACTGGTCTTCCAGGAGCCGCTCAAACCGCAAACTATTAGAAGATTCACTATTCGTGTACTTAAGTCGGCATTGCTCCTTTTGTATTCAATGACGATGCAATTTTTGTGTTTCATGGTCAATGTGAAGTTCCACGGTATACAGCAAACTTGCACTGGTGCATCGGAATCTAATACTGGTCCCCCAGGAGCCGCTCAAAACTCGAACTCTTAGAAGATTCACCCTTCCCGTACTTAAGTCGGAATTGTGCCTTTTGTATTCCATCCTGTTGCGATTTCGGTGTTCCATGGTCAATGTGAAGGTCCAAGGGATACAGTAAACCCGCACTGTTGCATAAGAATCTAATACATGTCTCCCAGGAGCCGCTCAAAACACAAGCTCTTAGAAGATTCACTCTTCTTGTACTTAAGTCGGCATTGTAACTTTTGTATTCAATGCCGATGCAATTTCTATTTTTCATGGTCAATGTAAAGATCCAAGGGATACAGTAAACCTGCGCTGGTGCAACGGAATCTCAGGAGCCGCTGAAACCATTACCTCTTAGAAATTCGTCCCTCTTGTACTTAAGCCGGCATTGTCCCTTTTATATCAACCCCGATGTAATTTCTGTGTTTAATGGTCAATGTGAAGGCCCAAGGGATACAGTTAACTTGAACTGGTGCATCGGAATCTAATACTGGTCTCCCAGGAGCCTCTAAATCACAAACTCTTAGAAGATTCACTCATCTTGTGCTTAAGTCGGGATTGTCCCTTTTGTATTCAATCGCGATGCAAATTCTGTGTTTCATGGTCAATCTGAAGGTCCAAAGGATACAGTACACATGCACTGGAGCATCGGAATCTAATACTGGTCTCCCAGGTGCCGCTCTAAGCAGAAGATACACTCTTCTTGTACTTAAGTCGACATTGTGCCTTTAGTATTCAATCCCGTTGAGATTTTTGTGTTTTATGGTCAATGTGAAGGTCCAGAGGATACAGTACACATGCACTGGTGCATCAGAATCCAATACTGGTCTCCCAGGAGCCGCTCAGAGCACAAACTCTTAGACGATTCACTCTTCTTGTACTTAAGTCGGCATTGTCCCTTTTGTATTTGACCCCGATGCAAATTCTATGTTTCATGGTCAATGTGAATGTCCAAGGGACGCAGTAAACCTGCACTGGTGCATCGGTATCTAATACTGGCCTCCCAGGAGCCGCTAAAACCACAAACTCTTAGAAGTTTCACTCATCTTGTAATTATGTCGGCGTTGTACATTTTGCATTCAATGCCGATGCTTTTTCTGTGTTTCATGGTCAATGCGAAGGTCCAAGGGATACAGTAAACCTGCACTGGTGCATCGGATTCAAATACTGGTATCCATGGAGACGCTCAAAGCTCGAACTCTTAGAAGATTCACTCTTCTTGTACTTAAGTCGGCATTGTCCCTTTTTTTTATTCAATGCCGGTGCAATTTATGTGTTTCATGGTGAATGTGAAGGTCCACGGTATACAGTAAATCAGCTTTAATGCATCGGAATCTAATACTTGTCTCCCAGGAGCCGCTCAAAGCACAAACTCTTAGAAGATTCACTCTTCTTGTACTTAAGTCGGCATTGTCCCTTTTGTCTCAACCCCGATGTCACTTTTGGGTTTTAATGGTCAATGTGAAGGTCCAAGGGATACAGTATATCTTCTCTGGTGCATCGGAATCTAATACTGGTCTCGCAGGAGCCGCTCAAATCACAATCTCTTAGAAGATTCACTCTTCTTGTACTTACGTCGGGATTGTCAATTTTGTATTCAATCCCGATGCATATTCTGTGCTTCATGGTAAATCTGACGGTCCAAGGGATACAGTAAACCTGCACTGGTGCATCGGAATCTAATACTGGTCTCCCAGGAGCTGCTTAAAGCAGAAAATCTTAGAAGATACACTCTTCTTGTACTTAAGTCGGCAATTTACCTCTTGTATTCAATCCCTGTGCCATTTCTGTGTTTCATGGTCAATTTGAACGTCCTAGGGATACTGTAAACCTGCACTGTTGCATCGGAATCTAGTACAGATCTCCCAGCAGCCGATCAAACCACACACTCTCAGTAGATTCATTCTTCTTGAACATAAATCGGCAGTGTCCCTTTTGTATCCAATCCCGAAGCACTTTCTGTGTTTTATGGTCAATTTGAAGGTCCATGCGATACAGTAAACCAGCACTGGTGCATCTGTATCATGTACAGGTCTCCCAGGAGCCGATCAAACCACAACCTCTTAGAAGATTCACTCTTCTTATACTGAAGTTGGCATTGTCCCTTGTGTATTCAATCCCGATGCGATACCACTGTTTCATGGCCAATGTGAAGGTCCAACGGATACAGTAAACCTACACTGGTGCATCAAAATCTAATGCTGGTCTCTGAGGAGCCTCCCAATTCACAAACTCTTAGAAGATTCACTCTTCTTGTAGTTAAGTTGGCATTTTCAGTTTTGTATTCAGTGCCGATGCAATTTCTGTGTTTCTTGGTCAATGTGAAGGTCCAAGGCATACAGTGAACCTGCTCTGGTGCATCGGAATCTCTTACTGGACTCCCAGGAGCCGCTCAAGCAACAAAATCTTAGAAGATTCACTTTTCTTCTACTTAAGTTGGTATTGTCCCTTTTGTATTCCATGCCGATGCAATTTCTGTGTATCATGGGTAATGTGAAGCTCCAAGGGATACAGAAAACCTGCACTGGTGCATCGGAATCTAATACTGGTCTCCCAGGAGCCGCTCAAACCACAAACTCTTACATGATTCACTCTTTTTGTACTAAAGTTGGCATTGTCCCTTTGTATCCAATCTCGATACAATTCCTCCGTTTAATGGTCACTCTGAAGGTCCAAGGGATCCTGTAAACCTGCTCTGGTGCATAGGAACCTAATACTGGTCTCCCAGGAGCCGCTCAAACCACAAAATCTTAGAAGATTCATTTCTCTTCTACTTAAGTCGGCATTGTCCCTTTTGTACTCAATCCCGATGCAATTTCTGCGTTTCATGGTCAATGTGAACGTCCAAGGGATACAGTAAACCTGCACTGATGCATCGGAATGTAATACCAGTCTCCCAGGAGTCGTTCAATCTACAAACTCTCAGAAGATTCACCCTTCTTGTACTTAAGTCGGAATTGTCCCTTTTGTATTCAATCCCGATGCAATTTCTGTGTTTCATGGTCACTGGGAAGGTCCAAGGGATACAGTCAATTTGCACTGGTGCATCGGAATCTAATACTGGTCTCCCAGGAGCCGCTCAAACAACAAAATCTTAGAAGATTCACTTTTCTTCTACTTAAGTTGGTATTGTCCCTTTTGTATTATATCCCGAAGCAATTTCTGCGTTTCATGGTCAATGTGAAGGTCCATGGGATACAGTAATCCGGCACTGGTGCATCGGAATGTAATACTGGACTCCCAGGAGTCGTTCAAACTACAAACTCTTAGAGGATTCACTCTTCTTGTACTTAAGTCGGCATTGTAGCTTTTGTATTCTATCACGATGCAATTTCTGTGTTTCATGGTCACTGGGAAGGTGCAAGGGATACGGTAAACCTGCTCTGGTGCATCGGAATCTAATACTGGTCTCTTAGGAGCCGCTCAAACCACAAACTCTTGGAAGATTCACTCTTCTTGTACTTAAGTCGGCATTGTCCCTTTTGCATACAATGCCGATGCAATTTCTGTGTTTCATGGTCGATGTGATGGTCCAAGCGCTACAGTAAACCTGCACTGGTGCATCGGAATCTATTACTGGTCTCCCAGGAGCCGCTCAAAAAACTATCTCTTCGAAGATTCACTCTTCATGTACGTAAGACGGCATTGTCCCTTTTGTATTCAATCTCGATAAAATTTCTGTGTTTCATGGTCAACGTAAAGGTCCAAGTGGTTCAGTAAACCTGCTCTGGTGCATCGGAATCTAATACTGCACTCCCAGGAGCCGCTCAAACCACCAAATCTTAGAAGTTTCACTTTTCTTCTATTTAAGTCGACATTGTCCAATTTGTTTTCAATCCCGATGCAATTTCTGTTTTTCATGGTCAATGTTAACGTCCAAGGGATACAGTAAACCTCCACTGGTGCATCGGAATCTAATACTGGACTCCCAGGAGCCGCTCAAACCACCAGCTCTTGGAAGATTCACTCTTCTTGCTCTTAAGTTCGTATTGTCCCTTTTGTATTCAATCCCGATGCAATTTCTGTGTTTCATGGGAAATGTGAAGGTCCAAGGGATACAGTAAAAATGCACTGGTGCATCGGAATCTAATACTGGTCTCCCAGAAGCCGCTCACAGCACGAACTCTTAGAAGATTCACTCTTCTTGTACCTAAGTCGGCATTGTGCCTTTTTTATTCTATGTCGTTGCAATTTCTTTTTTTCATGGTCATTGTGAAGGTTCATTGGATACAGTAATCCAGCACTGGTGCATCGGAATCTAATACTCGCCGCCCAGGAGCCGCTCTAATCACAAACTCTTAAGAGATTCACTCTTCTTGTACTTAAGTCGGCATTGTCTCGATTGTATTCAATCCCGATGCACTTTCTGTGTTTCATGGTCAATGTGAAGGTCCATGAGATACAGTAAACCAGCACTGGTGCATCGGAATCCAGTACAGGGTTCCCAGGAGCCGATCAAACCATAAACTCTTAGAACATTCACTCTTCTTGTATTTAAATCGGCGGTGTCACTTTTCTATTCAATCCCGAAGCAATTTCTGTATTTCATGGTCAATGGGAATGTCCAAGGGATACAGTATACCTGCACTGTTGCAACGGAATCTAATACTGGTCTCCCAGGAGCCGCTCAAACCATTAACTCTTAGAAGA
This sequence comes from Schistocerca piceifrons, assembly GCF_021461385.2. Taxonomy (NCBI): domain Eukaryota; kingdom Metazoa; phylum Arthropoda; class Insecta; order Orthoptera; family Acrididae; genus Schistocerca; species Schistocerca piceifrons. The sequence continues at coordinate 967,640,263 of NC_060149.1, forward strand.
TTCGCTCTTCTTGTACTTAAGTCGGCATTGTCCCTTTTATATTCAACCCCACAAGTAATTTCTGTGTTTAATGGTCAATGTGAAGGTCCAAGGGATACTGTGAACCTGCACTGGTGCATCTGAATCTAATAATGGTCTCCCAGGAGCCGCTCAATTTACAAACTCTTAGAAGTTTCACTCACCTTGTACTTAAGTCGGGATTGTCCCTTTTGTATTCAATCCCGATGCAATTTCTGTGCTTCATGGTCAATCTGAAGGTCCAAGGGATACAGTAAATCTGCACTTATGAATCGGAATCTATTACTGGTCTCCCAGGAGCCGCCCTAAGCAGAAGATACACTCTTCTTGTACTTAAGTCGTCATTGTACATTTTGTATTCAATCCCGATGCAAATTCTGTGTTTCATGGTCAATATGAAGGTCCAAGGAATACTGTAAACTTGCACTGGTGCATCCGAATCTAATACTGGTCTCCCAGGAGCCGCTCAAACCACAATCTCTTAGGAGATTCACTCCTCTTCTACTTAAGTCTTCATTGTCCCTTTTGCATGCAATCCCGATGCGATTTCTGTGTTTCACGGTCAATGTGAAGATGCAAAGGATACAGTAAACCTGCACTGGTGCATCTGAAACTAATACTTGTCTCCCAGGAGTCGCTCAAACTACAAACTCTTAGAAGATTCATTCCTCTTGTACTTAAGTCGGCATTGTCCCATTTGTACTCAATCCAGATGCAATTTCTATCTTTCAAGGTCAATGGGAAGCTCCAAGGGATACAGCAAGCCTGCACTGGTGCATCGGAATCTAATACTCGCCTTTCAGGAGCCACTCAAAGCACAAGCTCTTAGAAGATTCACTCTTCTCGTACTTAAGTCGGCATTGTGCCATTTGTATTTTATCTCGATGCAATTTCTGTGTTTCTTGGTCAATGTGAAGGTCCAAGGCATACAGTGAACCTGCTCTGGTGCATCGGAATCTAATACTGGTCTCCCAGGAGCCGCTCAAGCAAAAAAATCTTAGATGATTCACTTTTCTTCTACTTAAGTCGGCATTGTCAATTTTGTATTCAATCCCGATGATATTTCTGCGTTTCATGATCAATGTGAACGTCCAATGGATACAGTAAACCTGCACTGGTGCATCGGAATCTAATACTGGTCTCCCAGGAGCCGCTCAAGGCACAAACTCATAGAAGTTTCACTCTTCTAGTATATAAGTCGGCATTGTCCCCGTTGAATTCAATCCCGATGCAATTTCTGTGTTTCATGGTCAATGTGAAGATCCAAGGGATACAGTAAAGCTGCACCGGTGTATGGGAATCTAGTACTGGTGTTCCAGGAGCCGCTCAAACCACAACCTCTTAGAAGATTCACTCGTCTTATACTGAAGTCGGCATTGTCCCTTGCGTATTCAATCCCGATGCGATTTCACTGTTTCATGCCCAAAGTGATGGTCCAACGGATACAGTAAACCTACACTGGTGCATCGGAATCTAATGCTGGTCTCCGAGGAGCCTCCCAAATCACAAACTCTTAGAAGAGTCACTCTTCTTGTAGTTAAGTTGGCATTTTCAGTTTTGTATTCAGTGCCGATGCAATTTCTGTGTTTCATGGTCAATGTGAAGGTCCAAGGGATACAGTAAACCTGCACTGGTGCTTCGGAATCTAATACTGGTCTCCCAGGAGCCGCTCAATACACGAACTCTTAGATGATTCACTCTTTTTGTACTTAAGTCGGTATTGTCGCTATTGCATTCAATCTCGATGCAATTTCTGTGTTTCTTGTTCAATGTGAAGGTCCAAGGCATACAGTGAACCTGCTCTGGTCCATCGGAATCTAATACTGGTCTCCCAGGAGCCGCTCAAGCAACAAAATCTTAGAAGATTCACTTTTCTTCTACTTAAGTCGGCATTGTCCATTTGTATTCAATCCCGATGCAATTTCTGCGTTTCATGATCAATGTGAACGTCCAATGGATACAGTAAACCTGCACTGATGCATCGGAATGTAATACTGGTCTCCCAGGAGCCGCTCAAACCACAAACTCTTAGAAGATTTACTCTTCTTGTTTTTAAGTCGGCATTGTCCATTTTGCAATCAATGCCGATGCAATTTCTGTGATTCGTGGTCAATGTGAAGGTCCAAGGTATACAGTAAACGTGCACTGGTGCATCGGAATCATATTCTAGCCTCCCAGGTGCCACTCGAACCACAAACTCTTAGAAGATTCATTCTTCTTATACTTAAGTCGGCATTGCCCCTTTTGTATTCAATCCAGATGCGATTTCTGTGTTTCATTGTCAATGTGAAGCTCCAAGGGATACAGTAAGCCTGCACTGGTGCATCGGAATCTAATACTGGACTCTGACGAGCTGCCCAAACCACAAACTCTTAGAAGATTCACTCTTCTTATACTCAAGTCGGCATTGTCCATTTTGTATTCAATGCCGATGCAATTTCTGTGTTTCATGGTCAATCTGAAGGTCCAAGTGATACAGTAAACCTGCTCTGGTGCATCCGAATCTAATACTGCACTCCCAAGAGATGCTCAAACTACCAAATCTTAGAAGTTTCACTTTTCCTCTATTTAAGTCGGCATTGTCCCTTTTGTTTTCAATCTCGATGCAATTTCTGTGTTTCATGGTCAATGTGAACGTCCAACGGATACAGTAAACCTCCACTGGTGAATCTGAATCTAATACTGGTCTCCCAGGAGCCGCTCTATTCACAAACTCTTAAGAGATTCACTCTTCTTGTGCTTAAGTCAGCATTGTCTCTTTTACATTCAATGCCGATGCAATTTCTGTGATTCATGGTCAATGTGAAGGTCCAAGGGATACAGTAAACCTGCACTGGTGCGGCAGAATCTAATACTGGCCTCCCAGGAGCCACCCGAACCACAAACTCTTAGAAGATTCACTCTTCTTATACTTAAGTCGGCGTTGTCCATTTTGTGTTCAATCCCGATGCAATATCGGTGTTTCATTGTCAATGGGAATGTCCAAAGGATACAGTATACCCGCACTGGTGCAACGGAATCTAATACTGGTCTCCCAGGAGCCGCTCAAACCATTAACCCTTAGAAGATCCACTCTTCTTGTACTTAAGTCGGCATTGTCTCTATTATATTCGACTCCGATGTAATTTCTGTGTTTCATGGTCAATGTGAAGGTCCAAGGGATACTGTAAACCTGCACTGGTCCATCGGAGTCTAATACTGGTTTTCCAGGAGCCGCTCAAAGCTCAACCTCTTAAAAGAATCACTCTTCTAGTACTTATGTTGGCATTTTCACTTTTGTATTCAATCCCACCGCAAATTCTGTGTTTCATGGTCAATGGGAAGGTCCAAGGGACACAGTAAACCTGCACTGGTGTGTCGGAATCAAGTACTGGTCTCCCAGGAGCCGCTCAAACAACAAACTCTTAGAAGATTCACCCATTTTGTACTTAGGTCGTCACTGTCCCTATTGTTTTCAATCCCCATATAATTTCTGTGTTTCATGGTCAATGTGAAGGTCCAAGGGATACAGCAAACTTGCACTGGTGCATCGGAATCTAATACTGGTCTCCCAGGAGCCGCTCGAAACACAAACTCTTAGAAGATTCACTCTTCTTGTACTTAAGTCAGCATTGTCCTTTTGTATTCAACCCAGATGTAATTTCTGTGTTTAATGGTCAATGTGAAGGTCCAAGGGATACAGTAAACCTGCACTGGTGCATCGGAATCTAATACTGGTCTCCCAGGAGCCGTTCTAAGCACTAACTCTTAGAAGATACACTCTTCTTGTACTTGGGTCGGCATTGTACTTTTGTATTCAATCTCGATGCAATTTCTGTGTTTCGTGGTCAATGTGAAATTCCAAATGATACAGTAAACCTGCACTGGTGCAGCGGAATCTAATACTGGTCTCCCAGGAGCCGCTCAAAGCTAAAAATCTTAGAAGATTCTATCTTCTTCTACTTAAGTCGATTTTGTGCCCCTTGTATTCAATCCCGATGCGATTTCTGTGTTTCATGTTCAATGTGAAGGTCCTAGGTATACAGTAAACCTGCACTGATGCGTCGGAATCTAAAACTGGTCTCCCAGGAGCCGATCAAACCACAAACTCTTAGAAGATTCTCTCTTCTTGTACTTAAGACGGCATTGTCTCTTTTGTATTCAATCCCGTTGCAAATTCTATGTTTCATGGCCAATGTGAAGGTCCAAGGGATACAGTAAACCAGCGTTGGTGCATCGGAATCTAATTCTGATCTCCCAGGACCGGCTCTAAACACAAACTCTTAGAAGATTGACTCTTCTTGTACTTAAGTCGGCATTGTCCCTTTTGTATTCAATGCCGATGCATTTTCTGTAATTCATGGCCAATTTGAAGGTCCAGGGGATACAGTAAACCTGCACTGGTGCATCAAAATCTAATTCAGGTCTCTCAGGAGCCGCTCAACCCACAAACTCTTAAAAGATTCACTCTTCTTGTACTTAAGTCGGCAATGTGCCTTTTGTATTCTATCTCGTTCCGATTTCTGTGTTTCATGGTCAATGTGAAGGTCCAAGGGATACAGCAAACCTACACTGGTGCATCGGTGTCTAATACTGGTGTCCCAGGATTCGCTCTAACCGCAAACTCTTAGAACATACACTCTTCTTGTACTTAAGTCGGCATTGTCAATTTTGTATTCAATCCCGATGCAATTTCTGTGTTCCATGTTCAATGTGAAAGTCCAAGGGATACAGTGAACCTCCACTGGTGCATCGGAATCTAATTCTGGTCTCCCAGTTGCCGATCAAAGCACAGAGTCTTAGAGGGTTCACTCTTTTTTGTACTTAAGTTGGCATTGACACTTTTGTATTCTATCCCGATGCTATTACTGTGTTTCATGGTGAATGTGAAGGTCCACGGGATACAGTAAACCTGCACTGGTGCATCGGAATCTAATACCGGTCTCCCAGGCGCCATTCAAAGCACTAACTCTTAGATGATTTACTCTTCTTGTACTTAAGTCCTTCATTGTCCCTTTTGTATTCATTCCCGATGCAATTTCTGTGTTTCATGGTCAATCTGAAGGTCCAAGGGATCCAGTAAACCTGAACTGGTGCATCGGAATCTAATTCTGGTCTCCCAGGAACCGATCGAAGCACAAACTCTTACAAGATTCACTCCTCTTGTATTTAAGTCGGCATTGTGCTTCTTGTATTCAATCGCGATGTGATTTTTGTGTTTCATGGTCAATGTGAAGGTCCTAGGGATACAGTAAGCCTGCACTGGTGCATCGGAATTTAGTACTGGTCTCCCAGCCGACGATTAAACCAGAACCTCTTAGAAGATTCATTCTTCTTGTACTTAAATCGGCAGTGTCCATTTTGTGTTCAATCCCGAAGCAATTTCTGTGTTTCATGGTCAATGTGAAGGTCCAAGGGATACAGTATAACTGCACTGGTGCAACGGAATCTAATACTGGTATACTGGTCTCCCAGGAGCCGCTCAAACCATTAACTCTTAGAAGATACACTCTTCTTGTACTTAAGTCGGCATCGTCCCTTTTATATCCAACCCCGATGTAATTTCGGTGTTTCATGGTCAATGTGAAGGTCCAAGGGATAGAGTAAACCTGCACTGGTGCATCGGAATCTAATCTGCTCACCCAGGAGCCGATAAAACCACAAACTCTTAGAAGCTTCACTCTTCTTGTACTTAAGTCGGCAATGTCCCTTTTGTATTCAATCCCGAAGCAATGTATGTGTTTCATGGCCAATGTGATGGTCCAAGGGACACAGTAAACCTGCACTGGTGCATCGCAATCTAATAGTGGTCTCCCAGGAGCCGCTCAAACCACAATCTCTTTGAAGATTCTCTCTTCTTGTACCTAAGTCAGTATTCTCCCTTTTGTATTCAACCCCGATGTCGTTTTTGGTTTAATGGTCAATGTGAAGGTCCTAGGGATAAAGTAAACCTGCACTGGTGCATCGGAATCTAATACTGGTCTCCCAGGAGACGCTCAAATCACAAACTCTTAGAAGATTCACTCTTCTTGTACTTAAGTCGGCATTGACCCTTTTGTTTTCAATCCCGATGCAATTTCTGTGTTTCATGGTGAATGTGAAGCTCCAAGGGATACAGTACACCTGCACTGGTGCATCGAAATTTAATACTGTTCTCCCAGGAACCGCTCAAACCACAAGCTCTTAAAAGATTCACTCTTCTTGTACTTAAGTCGTTCATTGTCCCTTTTATATTCAATCGCGATGCAATTTCTGTGTTTCATGGTCAATGTGAAGGTCCAAGAGATACGGTAAACCTGCACTGCTGCATCGGATTCTAATACTCGTATCCCAGGAGCCACTCAAACCACGAACTCTGAGAAGATTCACTCTTCTTCTATTTAAGTCGGGGTTGTGCTTTTAGTATTCTATCCCGTTGCAATTTCTGTGTTTCATGATCAATGTGAAGGTCCAAGAGATACGGTAAACCTGCACTGCTGCATCGGATTCTAATACTCGTATCCCAGGAGCCGCTCAAACCACAAACTCTTAGAAGATTTACTCTTCGTGTGATTAAGTCAGCGTTGTCCACTTTGTATTCAATGCCGATGCATTTTCTGTGTTTCATGGTCAATGTGAAGGTCCAAGATATACGGTAAACCTGCACTGCTGCATCGGATTCTAATACTCGTATCCCAGGAGCCGCTCAAACCACGAACTCTTAGTAGATTCCCTCTTCCTGTACTTAAGTCGGCATTGTGCCTCTTGTATTCAATCCCGATACGTTTTCTGTGTTTCATGGCAATGTGGAGTTCCTAGGGAATCAGTAAACCTAAACTGGTGCATCGGAATCTAGTACTGGTCTCCCAGGAGACGATCAAACCACAAACTCTTAGAAGATTCACTTTTCGTGTACTTAAATCGAAGTGTCCCTATTCCATTCAATCCCGAAGGAATATCTCTGTTTAATGGTCAATGTGAAGGTCCAAGGGATACAGTAAACCTGCACTGGTGCATCGGAATCTAATACTGGTCTCCCAGGAGCCGCACTTAGCACTAACTCTTAGAAGATTCACTCTCCTTGTACTTAAGTCGGCATTGTCCCTCTTGTGTTCAATCCCGATGCAATTTCTGTGTTTCATGTTGAATGTGAAGATCCAAGAGATACAGAAAACCTGCACTGGTGCATCGGAATCTAATACTGGTCTCCCAGGAGCCACTCAAACCACAAACTCTTAAAAGATTCACTCTTCTTGTACTTAAGTCGGCATTGTGCCTTTTGTATTCAACCCCGATGTAATTTCTGTGTTTAATGGTCAATGTGAAGGTCCAAGGGATACAGTAAACTTTCACTGGTCCATCAGAACCTAATACTGGCTTCCCATGAGCCGCTCAAACCACAAACTCTTAGAGAATTCACTCTGCTTTTACATAGATCGGCAGTGTCTCTTTTGTATTCAATCCCGAAGCAATTTCTGTGTTTCATGGCCAATGGGAAGGTCCAAGGGAAACAGTAAACCCGCACTGGTGCATCGGAATCTAATACTGGTCCCCCAGGAGCCGCTCAAAGCACAAACTCTTAGAAGATTCACTCTACTTGTACTGAAGTCGGCAATGTCCCTTTTGTATTCAATCCCAAAGCAATTTCTGTGTTTCATGGTCAATGTGAAGGTCCAAGGGATACAGTGAACCTGCACTGGTGCATCTCAATCTAATAATGGTCTCCCAGGAGCCGCTCAAACCACAAACTCTTAGAAGATTCACTCCTATTGTACCTAAGTCGGCATTGTCCCTTTTTTTTCAACCCCGATGTAGTTTTTTGTTTAATGGTCAATGTGAAGGTCCAAGGGGTATAGTACACCTGCACTGGTGCATCGGAATCCAATACTGGTGTCCAGTGATCCGCTCAAAGCGCAAACCATTAGATGATTCACACTTCTTGTACTTAAGTCGGCGTTGTCCGTTTTGTATTCAACCCTGATGCAAATTCTATGTTCCATGGTCAATGTGAAGGTCCAAGGGATACAGTAAACCTGGACTGGTGCCTGGAATCAAATACTGGTATCCCAGGGGCCGCTCTAAGCTCAAATTCTGAGAAAATTCGCGCTTCTTGTACTTAAGTTGGCATTGTGCCTTTTGTATTCAATGCCGATGCATTCTCTGTGTTTTATGGTCAATGTGAATTTCCAAGGGGTACAGTAAACCAGAACTGGTGCATCGGAATCTAATCCAGGTCTCCCAGGAGAAGCTCTAAGCACTAACTCTTAGAAGATTCACTCTTCTTGTACTTATGTCGGCATAGTGCCTTTTGTAATCAATCCCAATGCGATTTCTGTGTTTCATGGTCAATGTGAAGGTCCAAGGGATACAGTAAACCTGAGCTGGTGCATCGGAATCTGATACTGGTGTCCCAGGAGCTGCTCAAGCCGCAAGCTCTTAGAAGATACACTCTTCTTGTACTTAAGTCGGCATTGTCCCTTTCGTATTCATTCCCGATGCAATTTCTGTGTTTCATAGTCAATGTGAAGGACCAAGGGATACATTAAACTTGAACTGGTGCATCGGAATCTAAGACTGGACTCCCAGGAGCCGCTCAAAGCACGAACTCTTAGAAGATTCACTCTTCTTGTGCTTATGTCAGCATTGTCCCTTTTGTATTCAATGCCGACGCAATTTCTGTGTTTCATGGTGAATGTGAAGGTCCAACAGATACAGTAAACCTGCACTGGTGATACGGAATCTAATTCAGGTCTCCCAGGAGCCGCTAAACCACAAACTCTTAAAAGATTCACTTTTCTTGTACTTAAGTCGTTCATTGTCCTTTTCATATTCAATCGCGATGCAATTCCTGTGTTTCATGGTCAATGTGAAGGTCCAAGAGATACAGTAAACCTGCCCTGGTGCATCGGAATCTAGTACTGGTCTCCCAGGATTAGATCAAACCACAAACTCTTAGAAGATTCACTCTTCTTGTACTTAAATCGGCAGTGTCCCTTTTATATTCAATCCCGATGCAATATCTCTGTTTAATGGTCAATGTGAAGGTCCAAGCGATACGGTATACCTGCGCTGGTGCAACGGAATCTAAGACTGGTATACTGGTCTCCCAAGAGCCGCACAAACCATTAACTCTTGGAAGATTCACTCTCCTTGTACTTAAGTCGGCATTGTACCTTTTATACTCAACCCCGATGTAATTTCCGTGTTTAATGGTCAATGAAAGGTCCAAAGGGATACAGTAAACCTGCACTGGTGGATCGGTATCTAATACTGGCCTCCCAGGAGCCGCTCAAACCACAAACTCTTAGAAGATTCTATCTTCTTGTACTTATGTCGACATTGTGCCTCTTGTATTCAATCCCGATGCGGTTTCTGTGTTTCATGACAAATGCAAAGGTCCTAGGGTTACAGTAAACCTGCACTGGTGCATCGGAATCTAATACTGGTCACCCAGGAGCCGATAAAACCACAAACTCTTAGAAGCTTCACTCTTCTTGTACTTAAGTCGGCAATGTCCCTTTTCTTTTCAATCCCGAAGCAATGTATGTGTTTCATGGCCAATGTGATGGTCCAACGGATACAGTAAACCTGCACTGGTGCATCGCAATCTAATAATGGTCTCCCAGGAGCCGTTCAAACCACAATCTCTTTGAAGATTCACTCTTCTTGTACCTAAGTCGGCATTGTCCCTTTTGTATTCAACCCCGATGTAGTTTTTGGTTTAATGGTCAATGTGAAGGTCCTAGGGATACCGTAAACCTGCACTGGTGCATCGGAATCTAATACTGGTCTCCCAGGAGACGCTCAAATCACAAACTCTTAGAAGATTCACTCTTCTTGTACTGAAGTCGGCATTGTCCCTTTTGTTTTCAATTCCGATGCAATTTCTGTGTTTCATGGTTAATGTGAAAGTCCAAGGGATTCAGTACACCTGCACTGGTGCATCGAAATCTAATACTGTTCTCCCAGGAGACGCTCAAATCACAAACTCTTAAAAGATTCCCTCTTCTTGTACTTAAGTCGTTCCTTGTCCCTTTTATATTCAATCGCGATGCAATTTCTGTGTTTCATGGTCAATGTGAAGGTCCAAGAGATACGGTAAACCTGCACTGCTGCATCGGATTCTAATACTCGTATCCCAGGAGACGCTCAAACCACGAACTCTGAGAAGATTCACTCTTCTTCTACTTAAGTCGGCATTGTGCCTTTAGTATTCTATCCGATGGCAATTTCTGTGTTTCATGATCAATGTGAAGGTCCAAGAGATACGGTAAACCTGCACTGCTGCATCGGATTCTAATGCTCGTTTCCCAGGAGCCGCTCAAACCACAAATACTTAGAAGACTTAATCTTCTTGTAATTAAGTCGGCGTTGTCCACTTTGTATTCAATGCCGATGCATTTTCTGTGCTTCATGGTCAATGTGAAGGTCCAAGATATACGGTAAACCTGCACTGCTGCATTGGATTCTAATACTCGTATCCCAGGAGCCGCTCAAACCACGAAATCTTAGTAGATTCACTCTTCTTGTACTTAAGTCGGCATTGTGCCTTTAGTATTCTATCCCATTGCAATTTCTGTGTTTCATGGTCAATGTGAAGGTCCAAGGGATACAGTAAACCTGCACTGGTGCATCGGAATCTAATACTGGTCTCCCAGGAGCCGCATAAAGGAGATTATCTTAGAAGATTCCCTCCTCTTGTACTTAAGTCGACATTGTGCCTCTTGTATTCAATCCCGATACGATTTCTGTGTTTCATGGCAATGTGGAGTTCCTAGGGATACAGTAAACCTGCCCTGGTGCATCGGAATCTAGTACTGGTCTCCCAGGAGCCGCTCAACAAACAAACTCTTAAAAGATTCACTCTTCTTGTACTTAAGTCGGCATTGTGCCTTTTGTATTCTATCTCCTTCCGATTTCTGTGTTTCATGGTCAATGTGAAGGTCCAAGGGATACAGTAAACCTACACTGGTGCATCGGTGTCTAATACTGGTGTCCCAGGATTCGCTCTAACCGCAAACTCTCAGAACATACACTCTTCTTGTACTTAAGTCGGCATTGTCAATTTTGTATTCAATCCCGATGCAATTTCTGGGTTTCATGATCAATGTGAAAGTCCAAGGGATACAGTGAACCTGCACTGGTGCATCGGAATCTAATTCTGGTCTCCCAGTTGCCGATTAAAGCACAGAGTCTTAGAGGGTTCACTCTTCTTGTATTAAGTTGGCATTGACACTTTTGTATTCTGTCCCGATGCTATTACTGTGTTTCATGGTCAATGTGAAGGTCCACGGGATACAGTAAACCTGCACTGGTGCATCGGAATCTAATACCGGTCTCCCAGGCGCCGCTCAAAGCACTAACTCTTAGATGATTCACTCTTCTTGTACTTAAGTCCTTCATTGTCCCTTTTGTATTCACTCCCGATACAATTTCTGTGTTTCATGGTCAATCTGAAGGTCCAAGGGATCCAGTAAACCTTAACTGGTGCATCGGAATCTAATACTGGTCTCCCAGGAACCGATCGAAGCACAAACACTTAGAAGATTCACTCCTCTTGTACTTAAGTCGGCATTGTGCTTCTTGTATTCAATCCCGATACGATTTCTGTGTTTCATGGCAATGTGGAGTTCCTAGGGATACAGTAAACCTGCCCTGGTGCATCGGAATCTAGTACTGGTCTCCCAGGAGACGATCAAACCACAAACTCTTAGAAGATTCACTTTTCGTTTACTTAAATCGGCAGTGTCCCTATTCCATTCAATCTCGACGGAATATCTCTGTTTAATGGTCAATGTGAAGGTCCAAGGGATACAATAAACCTGCACTGGTGCATCGGAATCTAATACTGGTCTCCCAGGAGCCGCTCAAACCACAAACTCTAAGAAGATTCACTCTTCTTGTACCTAAGTCGGCATTGTCCCTTTTGTATTCAATGCCGATGAAATCTCTGTGTTTCATGGTGAATGTGAAGGTCCACGAGCTACAGTAAACCCGCACTCGTGCTTCGGATACTAATACCGGTCTCCCAGGCGCCGCTCAATGCACTAACTCTTAGATGATTCGTTCTTCTTGTACTTAAGTAGTTCATTGTCCCTTTTGTATTCATTCCCGATGCAATTTCTGTGTTTCATGGTCAATCTGAAGGTCCAAGGGATACAGTATACCTGAACTGGTGCATTGGAATCTAATACTGGTCTCCCACGAACCGATCGAAAACACAAACTCTTAGAAGATTCACACCTCTTGTACTTAAGTCGGCATTGTGCTTCTTGTATTCAATCGCGAAGTGATTTCTGTGTTTCATGTTCAATGCGAAGGTCATAGGGATACAATAAGCCTGCACTGGTGCATCGGAATCTAGTACTGGTCTCCCAGCCGATGATTAAACCAGAACGTCTTAGAAGGTTCACTCTTCTTGTACTTAAATCGGCAGTGTCCCTTTTGTATTCAATCCCGAAGCAATTTCTGTGTTTCATGGTCAATGGGAATGTCCAAGGGATACAGCATACCTGCACTGATGCTCCAGAATCTAGTACTGGTCTCCCAGGAACCGCTCAAACCACAAACTCTTAGATGATTCACTCATCTTGTACTTAAGTCGGCATTGTCCCTTTTGTATTCAACCCCGATTTAATTTCTGTGTTTAATGGACAATGTGAGGTCCAAGGGATACAGTAAACTTGCACTGGTGCATCGGAATCTAATACTGGTCTCCCAGGAGCCGCCCAAAGCACTATCTCTTTGAAGATTTACTCTTCTTGTACTTAAGTCAGGATTGTCCCTTTTGCATTCAATCCCGATGCAAATTCTGTGTTTCATGGTCAATCTGAAGGTCCAAGGGATACAGTAAACCTGCACTGGTGCATCGGAATCTAATACTAGTATCCCCGGAGCCGCTAAAAGCAGAAAGTCTTAGAAGATTCACTTTTCTTGTACTTAAATCGACAGTGTCCCTTTAGGATTCCATCCTGTAGCAATTTCTGTGTTTTATGGTCAATGGGAAGGTCCAAGGGATACAGTATAACTGCACTGATGCAACGGAATCTAAGACTGGTATACTGGTCTCCCAGGAGACGCTCAAACCATTAACTCTTAGAAGATACACTCTTCTTGTACTTAAGTCGGCATTGTCCCTTTTATATCCAACCCCGATGTAATTTCGGTGTTTAATGGTCAATGTGAAGGACCAAGGGATACAGTAGACATGCACTGGTGCATCGGAATCTAATACTGGTCTCCCAGGAGCTGGCAAATCACAAAATCTTAGAAGATTCACTCATCTTGTACTTAAGACGGGATTGTCCCTTTTGTATTCAATCCCGATGCAAATTCTCTGTTTCATGGTCAATCTGAAGGTCCAAGGGATAAACTAAACCTGCACTGGTGTATCGGAATCTAATACTGTTCTCCCAGGAGCCGCTCAAACCTCAAACTCTTAGATGAATCAATCTTTTTGTACCTTAGTCGCCACTCTCCCTTTTGTATTCAATCCCCATGTAATTTCTGTGTTTCATGGTCAATGTGAAGGTCCAAGGGATAGAGTAACGTGCACTGGTGCATCGGAATCTAATACTGGTCTCCCACGAGCCGCTCAAAGGACAAACTCTTAAAAGAATCACTCTTCTTGTACTTAAGTCGGCATTGCCACTTTTGCTTTCAATGCCGATGAAATTTCTTTGTTTCATGGTCAATGTGAAGGTCCAAGGGATACAGTAAACCTGCACTGGTCCATCAGAATGTAATACTGGTCTCCCGTGAGTCGCTCAAACGACAAACTCTTAGATGATTCTATCTTCTTGTACTTATGTCGTCATTGTGCCTCCTGTATTCAATCCCGATGCGATTTCTGTGTTTCATGGCCAATGCAAAGGTAGTAGGGTTACAGTAAACCTGCACTGGTGCATCGGAATCTAATACTGGTCACCCAGGAGCCGATAAAACCACAAACTCGTAGAAGCTTCATACCTCTTGTACTTAAGTCGGCAATGTCCCTCTTGTATTCAATCCCGAAGCAACATATGTGTCTCATGGCCAATGTGATGGTCCAACGGATACAGTAAACCTGCACTGTAGCATCGCAATCTAATAATGGTATCCCAGGAGCCGCTCAAACCACAATCTCTTTGAAGATTCACTCTTCTTGTACCTAAGTCGGCATTGTCCCTTTTGTATTCAACCCCGATGTAGTTTTTGGTTTAATGTTCAACGTGAAGGTCCTATGGATACAGTAAACTTGCACTGTTGCATCGGAATCTAATACTGGTCTCCCAGGAGACGCTCAAATCACAAACTCTTAGAAGATTCACTCTTCTTGTACTTAAGTCGTCATTGTCCCTTTTGTTTTCAATCCCAATGCAGTTTCTGTGTTTCATGGTGAATGTGAAGGTCCAAGGGATACAGTACACCTGCACTGGTGCATCTTAATCTAATACTGTTCTCCCAGGAGCCGCTCAAACCACAAGCTCTTAAAAGATTCACTCTTCTTGTACTTAAGTCGTTCCTTGTCCCTTTTATATTCAATCGCGATGCAATTTCTGTGTTTCATGGTCATTGTGAAGGTGCAAGAGATACGGTAAACCTGCACTGCTGCATCGGATCTAATACTCGTATTCCAGGAACCGCTCAAACCACGAACTCTGAGAAGATTCACTCTTCTTCTACTTAAGTCGGCATTGTCTTTTTAGTATTCTATCCCGTTGCAATTTCTGTGTTTCATGATCAATGTGAAGGTCCAAGAGATACGGTAAACCTGCACTGCTGCATCGGATTCTAATACTCGTACCCCAGGAGCCGCTCAAACCACAAAATCTTAGAAGATTTACTCTTCTTGTAATTAAGTCGGCGTTGTCCTCTTTGTATTCAATGCCGTTGCATTTTCTGTGTTTCATGGTCAATGTGAAGGTCCACGATATACGGTAAACCTGCACTGATGCATCAGATACTAATACTCGTATCCCAGGAGCCGCTCAAACCACGAACTCTTAGTGGATCCACTCTTCTTCTACTTAAGTCGGCATTGTGCATTTAGTATTCTATCCCGTTGGAATTTCTGTGTTTCATGATCAATGTGAAGGTCAAAGGGCTACAGTAAACCTGCACTGGTGCATCGGAATCTAATTCAGGTCACCCAGGAGCCGCTCAAAGCACAAAATCTTACAAGATTCACTCTTCGTGTACTTAAGTCGCCATTGTCCCTTTTCTATTCAATGCCGTTGCAATTTCTGGGCTTCATGGTCAATGTGAATGTCCAAGGGATACAGTAAACCTGAACGTGTGCATCGGAATCTAATACTGGTCTCCCAGGAGCCGAGTAAAGGAGATTATCTTAGAAGATTCACTCTTCTTGAACTTAAGTCGGCATTGTGCCTCTTGTATTCAATCCCGATACGATTTCTGTGTTTCATGGGAATGTGGAGGTCCTAGGGATACAGTAAACCTGCACTGGTGCATCAGAATCTAATACTAGTCTCCCAGGAGCCGCTCAAAGCAGAAAATCCTAGAAGACTCTATCTTCTTGTACTTAAGTCGACATTGTGCCTCTTGTATTCAATCCCGATGCGATTACTGTGTTTCATGGCAATTGCGAAGGTCCTAGGGTTACAGTAAACCTGCACTGGTGCATCGGAATCTATACTGGTCACCCAGGAGCCGATAAAACCACAAACTCCTACAAGATTCACTCTTCTTGTACTTAAGACGGCAATGTCCCTTTTGTATTCAATCCCGAAGCAATTTATGTGTTTCATGGTCAATGTGATGGTCCAAGGGGTACTGTAAACCTGCACTGGTGCATCGCAATCGAATAATGGTCTCCCAGGAGCCGCTCAAATCACAAACTCTTTGAAGATTCACACTTCTTGTACCCAAGTCGGCATTGTCCCTTTTGTATTCAACCCCGATGTAGGTTTTGGTTTAATGGCCAATGTGAAGGTCCAAGGGATACAGTAAACCTACACTGGTGCATCGGAGTCTAACCCTGGTGTCCCAGGATTCGCTCTAACCGCAAACTCTTAGAACATCCACACTTCTTGTACTTAAGTCGGCATTGTCCCTTTTGTATTCAATCCCGAAGCAATTTCTGTGTTTCGTGGTCAACGTGAAAGTCCAAGGGATACAATAAACCTGCACTGGTGCATCGGAATCTAATTCTGGTCTCCTAGGAGCCGATCAAAGCACAGAGTCTTAGAGGGTTCACTCATCTTGTATTTAAGTTTTCATTGACACTTTTGTATTCTATCCCAATGCAATTTCTGTGTTTCATGGTCAATTTGAAATTCCAAGGGACACAGTAAACCTGCACTGGTCCATCAGAATCTAATACTGCCCTCCCATGAGCCGCTCAAACCACAAACTCTTAGAAGATTCACTCTGCTTTTACATAAATCGGCAGTGTCTCTTTTGTATTCAATCCCGAAGCAATTTCTGTGTTTCATGGCCAATGGGAAGGTCCAAGGGAAACAGTAAACCCGCTCTGGTGGATCGGAATCTAATACTGGTCCCCCAGCAGCCGCTCAAAACACAAACTCTTAGAAGATTCACTCCTCTTGTACCTAAATCGGCATTGTCCCTTTTTTTTCAACCCCCAAGGTAGTTTTTTTTTTTAATGGTCAATGTGAAGGTCCAAGGGGTATAGTACACCTGCACTGGTGCATCGGAATCCAAAACTGGTGTCCCGTGATCCGCTCAAAGCGCAAACAATTAGATGATTCACTCTTCTTGTACTTAAGTCGGCATTGTCCCTTTTCTATTCAACCCAGAGGCAAATTCTATGTTCCATGGTCAATGTGAAGGTCCAAGGGATACAGTAAACCTGGACTGGTGCCTGGAATCAAATACTGTTATCCCAGGGGCCGCTCTAAGCACAAATTCTTAGAAAATTCGCGCTTCTTGTACTTAAGTTGGCATTGTGCCTTTTGTATTCAATGCCGATGCATTTTCTGTGTTTCATGGTCAATGTGAAGGTCCAAGGGATACACTAAATCAGAACTGCTGCATCGGAATCTAATTCAGGTCTCCCAGTAGCCGCTCAAAGCACAAACTCTTAGAAGATTCACTCTTCTTGCACTTAAGTCGGCATTGTCCCTTTTGTATTCAATGCCGATGCAATTTCTGTGTTTCATGGTCAATGTGAAGGACCAAGGGTTACAGTAAACCTGCACTGGTGCATCGGAATCTAATTCAGGTCTCCCAAGAGCCGCTGAAAGAACAATCTCTTAGAAGATTCACTCTTCTTCTACTTCAGTCGGGATTGTTCCTTTTGTATTTAATCCCGATGAAAATTCCGTGTTTCATGGTCAATCTGAAAGTCCAAGGGATACAGTAAAACTGCACTGGTGCATCGGAATCTAATACTGTTCTCCCAGGAGCCGCTCAAACACAAACTCTTAGAAGATTCACTCTTCTTGTCCTGAAGTCGGCATTGTCCCTTTTGTATTCAATGCCGGTGCAATATCTGTGATTCATGGTGAATGTCAAGGTCCACGGGATACAGTAAACCTGCTCTGGTGCATCGGAATCTAATACTGGTCTCCCAGGAGCCGTTCAAACCACAAACTTTTAAAAGATTCACTTTTCTTGTACTTAAGTCAATCATTGTCCCTTTCATATTCAATCGCGATGCAATTCCTGTGTTTCATGGTCAATGTGAAGGTCCAAGAGATACAGTAAACCTGCCCTGGTGCATCGGAATCTAGTACTGGTCTCCCAGGAGACGATCAAACCACAAACTCTTAGAAGATTCACTCTTCTTGTACTTAAATCGGCAGTGTCCATTTTATATTCAATCCCGATGTAATATCTCTGTTTAATGGTCACTGTGAAGGTCCAAGGGATACAGTAAATCTGCACTGGTGCATCGGAATCTAATACTGGTCACCCAGGAGCCGATAAAACCACAAACTCTTAGAAGCTTCACTCCTCTTGTACTTAAGTCGGCAATGTCCCTCTTGTATTCAATCCCGAAGCAATATATGTGTTTCATGGCCAATGTGATGGTCCAAGGGATACAGTAAACCTGCACTGTTCCATCGGAATCTAATACTGGTCTCCCAGGAGACGCTCAAATCACAAACTCTTAGATGATTCACTCTTCTTGCACTTAAGTCGGCAATGTCCCTTTTGTTTTCAATCCCGATGCAATTTCTGTGTTTTTAATGGTGAATGTGAAGGTCCAAGGGTTACAGTACACCTGCACTGGTGCATCGAAATCTAATACTGGTCTCCCAGGAGCCGCTCAATCCACAAGCTCTTAAAAGATCCACTCTTCTTGTACTTAAGTCGGCATTGTGCCTTTTGTATTCTGTCTCGTTCCGATTTCTGTGTTTCATGGTCAATGTGAAGGTCCAAGGGATACGGTAAACCTGCACTGCTGCATCGGAATCTAATTCTGGTCTCCCAGGAGCCGAACAAAGCACAGAGTCTTAGAGGGTTCACTCTTCTTGTACTTAAGTTGGCATTGACACTTTTGTATTCTACCCCAATGCAATTTCTGTGTTTCATAGTCAATGTGAAAGTCCAAGGGATACAGTAAACCTGCACTGGTGCATCGGAATTTAATACTGGTCTCCCAAGAGCCGCTCAAAATTCAAACTCTTAGAAGATTCACTCTTCTTGTACTTAAGTCGGCATTGTCCCTTTTTGTATTCAATGCCGATGCAATCTCTGTGTTTCATGGTGAATGTGAAGGTCC
This sequence comes from Schistocerca piceifrons, assembly GCF_021461385.2. Lineage (NCBI taxonomy): Eukaryota > Metazoa > Arthropoda > Insecta > Orthoptera > Acrididae > Schistocerca > Schistocerca piceifrons. The sequence continues at coordinate 967,658,930 of NC_060149.1, forward strand.
ACGGGATACAGTAAACCTGCACTGGTGCATCGGAATCTAATACTGGTCTCCCAGGCTCCGCTCAAAGAATTAACTCTTAGATGATTCAGTCTTCTTGTACTTAAGTCGTTCATTGTCCCTTTTGTACTCATTCCCGATGCAATTTCTGTGTTTCATGGTCAATCTGAAGGTCCAAGGGATACAGTAAACCTGAACTGGTGCATCGGAATCTAATACTGGTCTCCCAGCCGCGAATTAAACCAGAACCTCTTAGAAGATTCACTCTTCTTGTACTCAAGTCGGCATTGTGCTTCTTGTATTCAATCGCGATGTGATTTCTGTGTTTCATGGTCAATGTGAAGGTCCTAGGCATACAGTAAGCCTGCACTGGTGCATCGGAATCTAGTACTGGTCTCCCAGCCGCGAATGAAACCAGAACCTCTTAGAAGATTCACTCTTCTTGTACTTAAATCGCCAGTGTCCCTTTTGTATTCAATCCCGAAGCAATTTCTGTGTTTAATGGTCAATGGGAAGGTCCAAGGGATACAGCATACCTGCACTGGTGCTCCGGAATCCAATACTGGTCTCCCAGGAACCGCTCAAACCACATACTCTTAGGTGATTCACTCTTCTTGTACTTAAGTCGGCATTGTCCCTTTTGTATTCAACCCCGATGTAATTTCTGTGTTTAATGGTCAATGTGAAGGTCCAAGGGATACAGTAAACTTGCACTGGTCCATCAGAATCTAATACTGGCCTCCCATGAGCCGCTCAAACCACAAGCACTTAGAGGATTCACTCTGCTTTTATATAAATCGGCAGTGTCTCTTTTGTATTCAATCCCGAAGCAATTTCTGTGTTTAATGGTCAATGTGAAGGTCCAAGGGATACAGTAAACTTGCACTGGTGCATCGGAATCTAATACTGGTCCCCCAGCAGCCGCTCAAAACACAAACTCTTAGAAGATTCACTCTACTTGTACTTAAGTCGGCAATGTCCCTTTTGTATTCAATCCCAAAGCAATTTCTGTGTTTCATGGTCAATGTGAAGGTCCAAGGGATACGGTGAAACTGCACTGGTGCATCGGTGTCTAATACTGGTCTCCCAGGAGCCGCTCCAACCACAAACTCTTAGAAGATTCACTCTTCTTGTACTTAAGTCGGCAAAGTGCCTTTTGTTTTCAATCCCGATGCAATTTCTGTGTTTCATGGTGAATGTGAAGGTCCAAGGGATACAGTACACCTGCACTGGTGAATCGAAATCTAATACTGTTCTTCCAGGAGCCGCTCAAACCACAAGCTCTTAAAAGATTCACTCTTCTTGTACTTAAGTCGTTCATTGTCCCTTTTATATTCAATCGCGATGCAATTTCTGTATTTCATGGTCAATGTGAAGGTCCAAGAGATACGGTAAACCTGCACTGCAGCATCGGATTATGATACTCGTATCCCAGGAGCCGCTCAAACCACGATCTCTTAGTAGATTCACTCTTCTTATACTTAAGTCGGCATTGTGCCTTTAGTATTCTATCCCGTTGGAAATTTCTGTGTTTCATGATCAATGTGAAGGTCCAAGCGATACAGTAAACCTGCACTGGTGCATCGGAATCTAATACTGGTCTCCCAGGAGCCGCGTAAAGGAGATTATCTTAGAAGATTCACTCTTCTTGTAATTAAGTCGGCATTGTGCCTCTTGTATTCAATCCCAATACGATTTCTGTGTTTCATGACAATTTGGAGGTCCTAGGGATACAGTAAACCTGCCTTGTTGTATCGGAATCTAGTACTGGTCTCCCAGGAGACGATCAAACCACAAACTCTTAGAAGATTCACTCTTCGTGTACTTAAATCGGCAGTGTCCCTTTTACATTCAATCCCGAAGGAATATCTCTGTTTAATGGTCAATGTGAAAGTTCAAGGGATGCAGTAAACCTGCACTGGCGCATCGGAATCTAATACTGGTCTCCCAGGAGCCGCTATTGGCACTAACTCTTAGAAGATTCACTCTTCTTGTACTTAAGTCGGCATTGTCCCTTTTGCATTCAATACCGATGCAATTTCTGTGTTTCATGTTGAATGTGAAGATCCAAGGGATACAGTAAACCTGCACTGGTGCACCGGAATCTATTACTGGTCTCCCAGGAGCCGCTCAAACCACATACTCTTAAAAGATTCACTCTTTTTGTACTTAAGTCGGCATTGCGCCTTTTGTATTCTATCTCGTTCCGATTTCTGTGTTTCATGGTCAATGTGAAGGTCCAAGGGGTACAGTAAACCTACACTCGTGCATCGGTGTCTAATACTGGTCTCCCAGGAGCCGCTCAAACCACAAACTCTTAGAAGATTCACTCTTCGTGTACTTAAGTCGAGATTGTCCCTTTTGTATTCAATGCCGATGCAATCTCTGTATTTCATGGTGAATGTGAAGGTCCACGGGATACAGTAAACCAGCACTGGTGCATCAGAATCTAGTACTGGTCTCCCAGCCGACGATTAAACCAGAACCTCTTAGAAGATTCACTCTTCTTGTACTAAATCGGCAGTGTCCCTTTTGTATTCAATCCCGAAGCAATTTCTGTGTTTCATGGTCAGTGGGAAGGTCCAAGGGATACAGCATACCTGCACTGGTGCTCCGGAATCTAATACTGGTCTCCCAGGAACCGCTCAAACCACAAACTCTTATATGATTCACTCTTCTTGTACTTAGGTCGGCATTGTCCCTTTTGTATTCAACCCCGATGTAATTTCTGTGTTTAATGGTCAATGTGAAGGTCCAAGGGATACACTAAACTTGCACTGGTCCATCAGAATCTAATACTGGCCTCCCATGAGCCGCTCAAACCACAAACTCTTAGAAGATTCACTCTTCTTTTACATAAATCGGCAGTGTCTCTTTTGTATCCAATCCCGAAGCAATTTCTGTGTTTCATGGCCAATGGGAAGGTCCAAGGGGTACAGTAAACCTGCACTGGTGCATCGGAATCTAATACTGGTCTCCCAGGAGCCGCCCAAAGCACAATCTCTTAGAAGATTTACTCTTCTTGTACTTAAGTCGGAATTGTCCCTTTTGTATTCAATCCCGATACAAATTCTGTGTTTCATGGTCAATCTGAAGGTCCAAGGGATAAACTACACCTGCACTGGTGTATCGGAATCTAATACTGGTCTCCCAGGAGCCGCTCAAACCACAAACTCTAAGATGATTCACTCTTTTTGTACTTTAGTCGTCACTGTCCTTTTTGTATTCAATCCCCATGTGATTTCTGTGTTTCATGGTCAATGTGAAGGTCCAAGGGATACAGTAAACTTGCACTGGTGCATCGGAGTCTAATACTGGTCTCCCAGGAGACGCTCAAAGCACAAACTGTTAAAAGAATCACTCTTCTTGTCCTTAAGTCGGCATTGTCACTTTTGCTTTCAATCCCGATGAAATTTCTTTGTTTCATGGTCAATGTGATGGTCCAAGGGATACAGTAAACCTGCACTGGTCCATCAGAATCTAATACTGGTCTCCCATGAGCCGTTGAGACCACAAACTCTTAGAAGATTCACTCTTCTTTTACATAAATGGGCAGTGTCTCATTTGTATTCAATACCGAAGCAATTTCTGTGATTCATGTTCAATGAGAAGGTCCGAGGGATACAGTATACCTGAACTGGTGCATCGGAATCTAATATTGGGCTCCCAGGAGCCGCTTAAAGCAGATAATCTTAGAAGATTCACTCTTCTTCTACATAAGTCGGCATTGTCCCTTTTGTATTCAATTCCAAAGCAATTTCTGTGTTTCATGTTCAATGTGAAATTCCAAGGGTTACAGTATACCACCACTGGTGCATCGGAGTCTAATACTGGGGTCCCAGGATCCGCTCTAATTGCAAAATCTTAGAAGATTCACTCTTCTTGTACATAAGTCGGCATTGTGCCTCTTGTATTCAATTCCAATGCGATTTCTGTGTTTCATGGTCAATGTGAAGGTCCTAGGGGTACAGTAAACCTGTCCTGGTGGATCGGAATCTAGTACTGGTCTCCCAGGAGACGATCAAAACACAAACTCTTAGAAGATTCACTCTTCTTGTACTTAAATCGGCAGTGTCCCACTTGTATTCAATACCGAAGCAGTTTCTGCGTTTCATGGTCAATGTGAAAGTCCAAGGGATACAGTAAACCTGCACTGGTGCATCGGAATCTAACACTGGTCTCCCAGGAGGCGTTCAAATCACAAACTCTTAGAAGGTTCACTCCTCCTGTACTTAAGTTGGCATTGACCCTTTTGTTTTCAATCCCGATGCAATTTCTGTGTTTCATGGTCAATCTGAACGTCCAAGGGATACAGTAAACCTGCACTGGTGCATCGGAATCTAATACTAGTATCTTAGGAGCCGCTAAAAGCAGAAAGTCTTAGAAGATTCACTTTTCTTGTACTTAAATCGACAGTGTCCCTTTAGTGTTCCATCCTGTAGCAATTTCTGTGTTTCATGGTCAATGGGAAGGTCCAAGGGATACAGTATAACTGCACTGGTGCTACGGAATCTAATACTGGTATACTGGTCTCCCAGGAGCAACTCAAACCATTAACTCTTAGAACATTCACTCTGCTTGTACTTAAGTCGGCATTGTCCCTTTTATTACCAACCCCGATGTAATTTCGGTGTTTAATGGTCAATGTGAAGGACCAAGGGATACAGTAGACCTGCACTGGTGCATCGGAATCTAATACTGGTCTCCCAGGAGCCGCTCAAATCACAAAATCTTAGAAGATTCACTCATCTTGTACTTAAGTCGGGATTGTCCCTTTTGTATTCAATCCCGATGCAAATTCTGTGTTTCATGGTCAATCTGAAGGTCCAAGGGATACAGTAAACCTGCACTGGTCCATCAGAATCTAATACTGGTCTCCAATGAGCCGCTCAAACCACAAACTCTTAGAAGGTTCTCTCTTCTTTTACATAAATGGGCAGTGACTCTTTTGTATTCAATCCCGAAGCAATTTCTGTGTTTCATGGTCAATGAGAAGGTCCAAGGGATACAGTGTACCAGAACTGGTGCTTCGGAATCTAATATTGGGCTCCCAGGAGCCGCTTAAAGCAGATAATCTTAGAAGATTCACTCTTCTTGTACTTAAATCGGCAGTGTCCCACTTGTATTCAATCCCGAAACAGTTTCTGTGTTTCATGGTCCATGTGAAGGTCCAAGGGATACAGTAAACCCGCACTGGTGCATCGGAGTCTAATGCTGGGGTCCCAGGATCCGCTCTAACCGCAAAATCTTAGAGATACACTCTTCTTGTACTTAAGTAGGCATTGTCCCTTTTGTATTCAATCCCCATAAAAATTCTGTGTTTCATGGTCAATCTGAAGGTCCAGGGGACACAGTAAACCTGCACTGGTGCATCGGAATCTAATTCAGGTCTCCCAGGAGCCGCTCAAACCACAAACTCTTAGAAGAATCACTCTTCTTGTACTTATGTCGGCATTGTGCTTTTTGTAACCAATCCTGATGCGAATTCTGTGTTTTATGGTCAATGTGAAGGTCCAAGGGATACAGTAAACCCGCACTGGTGCATTGGAGTCTAATACTGGTGTCCCAGTATCCGCTCTAACCGCAAAATGTTAGAAGATACACTCCTCTTGTACTTATGTCTGCATTGTCTCTTTTGTATTCAGTTCCGATGCAATTTCTGTGTTTTATGGTCACTGTAAAAGTCGAAGGGATACAGTAAAACTGCACTGGTGCATCGGAATCTAATACTGGTCTCCCAGGAGCCGCTCAAAGCACAAACTCTTAGAAGATTCACTCTTCTTGTACTTAAGTCGGCATTGTCCCTTTTGTATTCAATGCCGATGCTATTTCTGTGTTTCATGGTGAATGTGAAGGTCCAAGGGATACAGTAAACCTGCACTGGTGCATCGGAATCAGATACTGGTCTACCAGGAGCCGCTCAAACCACAAACTCTTAAAAGATTCACTCTTCTTGTACTTAAGTCGTTCATTGTCCCTTTTATATTTAATCGCGCAGCAATTTCTGTGTTTCATGGTCAATGTGAAGGTCCAAGGGATACAGTATACCTGCACTGGTCCATGAGAATCAAATACTGGTCTCCCATGAGCCACTCAAACCACAAACTCTTAGAAGATTCACTCTTCTTTTACATAAATCGGCAGTGTCCCTTTTGTATACAATCCCGAAGCAATTTCTGTGTTTCATGGTCAATGGGAAGGTCCAAGGGATACAGTATACCGGCACTGGTGCAACGGAATCCAATACAGCTCTCCCAGGAGCCGCTCATAGCACAAACTCTTAGAAGATTCACTCTTCTTGTACTTAAGTTGGGATTGTCCCATTTGTATTCAATCCCCATACAAAGTCTGTGTTTCATGGTCAATCTGAAGGTCTAGGGGATACAGTAAACCTGCACTGGTGCATCGGAATCTAATTCAGGTCTCCCAGGTGCCGCTCAAACCACGAACTCTTGGAAGATTCACTCTTCTTGTACTTATGCCGGCATAGTGCCTTTTGTAATCAATCCCGATGCGATTTCTGTGTTTCATGGTCAATGTGAAATTCCAACGGATACAGTACACCTGCACTGGTTCATCAGAATCTAATACTAGTCTCTCAGGAGCCGCTCGAAGCAGAGAATCTTAGAAGAATCTATCTGCTTGTACTTAAGTCGTCTTTGTGCCTCTTGTATTCAATCCCGATGCGATTTCGGTATTTCATGGTCAATGTGAAGGTCCTAGGGATACGGTAAACCTGCACTGGTGCATCGGAATCTAATATTGTTCTCCCAGGAGCCGATCAAACCGCAACCTCTTAGAAGATTCACTCTTCTTGTAATTAAGTCGGCATTGTACCTTTTGTTTTCAATGCCGATGCAATTTCTGTGTTTCATGGTCAATGTGAAGGTCCAAGGGATACAGTAAACCTGCACCGGTGCATCGGAATCTAATTCTGGTCTCCCAGGAGCCGCTTAAATCACGAACTCTTAGAAAATTCACTCTTCTTGTACTTAAGTCGGCATTGTGCCTTTCGTATTCTATCCCGTTGCGATTTCTGTGTTTCATGGTCAATGTGAAGGTCCAGGGGATACAGTAAACCTAAACTGGTGCATCGGAATCTAATACTGGTCTCCCAGGAGCCGCTCAAACCACAAACTCTTAGAAGATGTACATTAGTAATCAATCCCGATGCAATTACTGTGTTTCACGATAAATGTGAAGGTCCAAGGGATACAGCAAACCTGCACTGGTGCATCGGAATCTAATACTGGTCTCCCAGGAGCCGCTCGAACCACAAACTCTTAGTAGATTCACTCTTCTTGTACTTAAGTCGGCATTGTGCCCTTTGTATTCTATTCCGTAGCGATTTCTGTGTTTCATGGTCAATCTGAATATCCAAGGGATACAGTAAACCTGCACTGGTGCATCGGAATCTGATACAGGTCTCCCATTAGCCGCTCATACCACAAACTCTTGGGAGATTCACGCTTCTTCTACTTAAGTCGGCATTGTCCCTTTCGTATTCAATCCCAATGCTATTTCTGTGTTTCATGGTCAATGTGAAGGTCCAAGGGATACAGTAAACCTGCACTGGTGCATCGGAATCTGATACAGGTCTCCCATTAGCCGCTCAAACCACAAACTCTTGGGAGATTCACGTTTCTTCTACTTAAGTCGGCATTGTCCCTTTTGTATTCAATCCCAATGCAATTTCTGTGTTTCATGTTCAATGTGAAGGTCCAAGGAATACAGTAAACCTGCACTGGTGCATCGATTTTCTAATACTGGTCCCCCAGGAGCCGCTCAAACCTTAAACTCTTAGAAGATTCGCTCTTCTTGTACTTAAGTTGGCATTGTCCTTTTTGTTTTCAATCCCGATGCTTTTTCTGTGTTGCATGGTCAATGTAAAGGTCCAAGGGATACAGTAATCCTGCACTGGTACATCGGAATCTAATACTGGTCTCCCAGGAGCCACTGAAAGCACAAATTCTTAGAAGATTCACTCGTCTTGTACTTAATTTGGCATTGTCCCTTTTGTATTCAATCCTGATGCAATTTCTGTGTATCATGGTCAATGTGAAGGTCCAAGGGATACAGTGATCCTGCACTGGTGCATCGGAATCTAATACTGGTCTCCCAGGAGCCGCTCAAACACAAACTCTTAGAAGATTCACTCTTCTTGTCCTGAAGTCGGCATTGTCCCTTTTGTATTCAATGCCGGTGCAATATCTGTGTTTCATGGTGAATGTCAAGGTCCACGGGATACAGTAAACCTGCTCTGGTGCATCGGAATCTAATACTGGTCTCCCAGGAGCCGTTCAAACCACAAACTTTTAAAAGATTCACTTTTCTTGTACTTAAGTCAATCATTGTCCCTTTCATATTCAATCGCGATGCAATTCCTGTGTTTCATGGTCAATGTGAAGGTCCAAGAGATACAGTAAACCTGCCCTGGTGCATCGGAATATAGTACTGGTCTCCCAGGAGACGATCAAACCACAAACTCTTAGAAGATTCACTCTTCTTGTACTTAAATCGGCAGTGTCCATTTTATATTCAATCCCGATGTAATATCTCTGTTTAATGGTCACTGTGAAGGTCCAAGGGATACAGTAAATCTGCACTGGTGCATCGGAATCTAATACTGGTCACCCAGGGGCCGATAAAACCACAAACTCTTAGAAGCTTCACTCCTCTTGTACTTAAGTCGGCAATGTCCCTCTTGTATTCAATCCCGAAGCAATATATGTGTTTCATGGCCAATGTGATGGTCCAAGGGATACAGTAAACCTGCACTGTTCCATCGGAATCTAATACTGGTCTCCCAGGAGACGCTCAAATCACAAACTCTTAGATGATTCACTCTTCTTGTACTTAAGTCGGCAATGTCCCTTTTGTTTTCAATCCCGATGCAATTTCTGTGTTTTTAATGGTGAATGTGAAGGTCCAAGGGATACAGTACACCTGCACTGGTGCATCGAAATCTAATACTGGTCTCCCAGGAGCCGCTCAATCCACAAGCTCTTAAAAGATCCACTCTTCTTGTACTTATGTCGGCATTGTGCCTTTTGTATTCTGTCTCGTTCCGATTTCTGTGTTTCATGGTCAATGTGAAGGTCCAAGGTATACGGTAAACCTGCACTGCTGCATCGGAATCTAATTCTGGTCTCCCAGGAGCCGAACAAAGCACAGAGTCTTAGAGGGTTCACTCTTCTTGTACTTAAGTTGGCATTGACACTTTTGTATTCTACCCCAATGCAATTTCTGTGTTTCATAGTCAATGTGAAAGTCCAAGGGATACAGTAAACCTGCACTGGTGCATCGGAATTTAATACTGGTCTCCCAAGAGCCGCTCAAAATTCAAACTCTTAGAAGATTCACTCTTCTTGTACTTAAGTCGGCATTGTCCCTTTTTGTATTCAACGCCGATGCAATCTCTGTGTTTCATGGTGAATGTGAAGGTCCACGGGATACAGTAAACCTGCACTGGTGCATCGGAATCTAATACTGGTCTCCCAGGCTCCGCTCAAAGAATTAACTCTTAGATGATTCAGTCTTCTTGTACTTAAGTCGTTCATTGTCTCTTTTGTACTCATTCCCGATGCAATTTCTGTGTTTCATGGTCAATCTGAAGGTCCAAGGGATACAGTAAACCTGAACTGGTGCATCGGAATCTAATACTGGTCTCCCAGCCGCGAATTAAACCAGAACCTCTTAGAAGATTCACTCTTCTTGTACTTAAGTCGGCATTGTGCTTCTTGTATTCAATCGCGATGTGATTTCTGTGTTTCATGGTCAATGTGAAGGTCCTAGGCATACAGTAAGCCTGCACTGGTGCATCGGAATCTAGTACTGGTCTCCCAGCCGCGAATGAAACCAGAACCTCTTAGAAGATTCACTCTTCTTGTACTTAAATCGCCAGTGTCCCTTTTGTATTCAATCCCGAAGCAATTTCTGTGTTTAATGGTCAATGGGAAGGTCCAAGGTATACAGCATACCTGCACTGGTGCTCCGGAATCCAATACTGGTCTCCCAAGAACCGCTCAAACCACATACTCTTAGGTGATTCACTCTTCTTGTACTTAAGTCGGCATTGTCCCTTTTGTATTCAACCCCGATGTAATTTCTGTGTTTAATGGTCAATGTGAAGGTCCAAGGGATACAGTAAACTTGCACTGGTCCATCAGAATCTAATACTGGCCTCTCATGAGCCGCTCAAACCACAAGCACTTAGAGGATTCACTCTGCTTTTACATAAATCGGCAGTGTCTCTTTTGTATTCAATCCCGAAGCAATTTCTGTGTTTAATGGTCAATGTGAAGGTCCAAGGGATACAGTAAACTTGCACTGGTGCATCGGAATCTAATACTGGTCCCCCAGCAGCCGCTCAAAACACAAACTCTTAGAAGATTCACTCTACTTGTACTTAAGTCGGCAATGTCCCTTTTGTATTCAATCCCAAAGCAATTTCTGTGTTTCATGGTCAATGTGAAGGTCCAAGGGATACGGTGAAACTGCACTGGTGCATCGGTGTCTAATACTGGTCTCCCAGGAGCCGCTCCAACCACAAACTCTTAGAAGATTCACTCTTCTTGTACTTAAGTCGGCAATGTGCCTTTTGTTTTCAATCCCGATGCAATTTCTGTGTTTCATGGTGAATGTGAAGGTCCAAGGGATACAGTACACCTGCACTGGTGAATCGAAATCTAATACTGTTCTTCCAGGAGCCGCTCAAACCACAAGCTCTTAAAAGATTCACTCTTCTTGTACTTAAGTCGTTCATTGTCCCTTTTATATTCAATCGCGATGCAATTTCTGTATTTCATGGTCAATGTGAAGGTCCAAGAGATACGGTAATCCTGCACTGCAGCATCGGATTCTGATACTCGTATCCCAGGAGCCGCTCAAACCACGATCTCTTAGTAGATTCACTCTTCTTATACTTAAGTCGGCATTGTGCCTTTAGTATTCTATCCCGTTGGAAATTTCTGTGTTTCATGATCAATGTGAAGGTCCAAGCGATACAGTAAACCTGCACTGGTGCATCGGAATCTAATACTGGTCGCCCAGGAGCCGCGTAAAGGAGATTATCTTAGAAGATTCACTCTTCTTGTAATTAAGTCGGCATTGTGCCTCTTGTATTCAATCCCAACACGATTTCTGTGTTTCATGACAATTTGGAGGTCCTAGGGATACAGTAAACCTGCCTTGTTGTATCGGAATCTAGTACTGGTCTCCCAGGAGACGATCAAACCACAAACTCTTAGAAGATTCACTCTTCGTGTACTTAAATCGGCAGTGTCCCTTTTACATTCAATCCCGAAGGAATATCTCTGTTTAATGGTCAATGTGAAAGTTCAAGGGATACAGTAAACCTGCACTGGTGCATCGGAATCTAATACTGGTCTCCCAGGAGCCGCTATTGGCACTAACTCTTAGAAGATTCACTCTTCTTGTACTTAAGTCGGCATTGTCCCTTTTGCATTCAATACCGATGCAATTTCTGTGTTTCATGTTGAATGTGAAGATCCAAGGGATACAGTAAACCTGCACTGGTGCACCGGAATCTATTACTGGTCTCCCAGGAGCCGCTCAAACCACAAACTCTTAAAAGATTCACTCTTCTTGTACTTAAGTCGGCATTGCGCCTTTTGTATTCTATCTCGTTCCGATTTCTGTGTTTCATGGTCAATGTGAAGGTCCAAGGGGTACAGTAAACCTACACACGTGCATCGGTGTCTAATACTGGTCTCCCAGGAGCCGCTCAAACCACAAACTCTTAGAAGATTCACTCTTCGTGTACTTAAGTCGAGATTGTCCCTTTTGTATTCAATGCCGATGCAATCTCTGTATTTCATGGTGAATGTGAAGGTCCACGGGATACAGTAAACCAGCACTGGTGCATCAGAATCTAGTACTGGTCTCCCAGCCGACGATTAAACCAGAACCTCTTAGAAGATTCACTCTTCTTGTACTAAATCGGCAGTGTCCCTTTTGTATTCAATCCCGAAGCAATTTCTGTGTTTCATGGTCAGTGGGAAGGTCCAAGGGATACAGCATACCTGCACTGGTGCTCCGGAATCTAATACTGGTCTCCCAGGAACCGCTCAAACCACAAACTCTTATATGATTCACTCTTCTTGTACTTAGGTCGGCATTGTCCCTTTTGTATTCAACCCCGATGTAATTTCTGTGTTTAATGGTCAATGTGAAGGTCCAAGGGATACACTAAACTTGCACTGGTCCATCAGAATCTAATACTGGCCTCCCATGAGCCGCTCAACCCACAAACTCTTAGAAGATTCACTCTTCTTTTACATAAATCGGCAGTGTCTCTTTTGTATCCAATCCCGAAGCAATTTCTGTGTTTCATGGCCAATGGGAAGGTCCAAGGGGTACAGTAAACCTGCACTGGTGCATCGGAATCTAATACTGGTCTCCCAGGAGCCGCCCAAAGCACAATCTCTTGGAAGATTTACTCTTCTTGTACTTAAGTCGGAATTGTCCCTTTTGTATTCAATCCCGATACAAATTCTGTGTTTCATGGTCAATCTGAAGGTCCAAGGGATAAACTACACCTGCACTGGTGTATCGGAATCTAATACTGGTCTCCCAGGAGCCGCTCAAACCACAAACTCTTAGATGATTCACTCTTTTTGTACTTTAGTCGTCACTGTCCTTTTTGTATTCAATCCCCATGTGATTTCTGTGTTTCATGGTCAATGTGAAGGTCCAAGGGATACAGTAAACTTGCACTGGTGCATCGGAGTCTAATACTGGTCTCCCAGGAGACGCTCAAAGCACAAACTGTTAAAAGAATCACTCTTCTTGTACTTAAGTCGGCATTGTCACTTTTGCTTTCAATCCCGATGAAATTTCTTTGTTTCATGGTCAATGTGATGGTCCAAGGGATACAGTAAACCTGCACTGGTCCATCAGAATCTAATACTGGTCTCCCATGAGCCGTTGAGACCACAAACTCTTAGAAGATTCACTCTTCTTTTACATAAATGGGCAGTGTCTCATTTGTATTCAATACCGAAGCAATTTCTGTGATTCATGTTCAATGAGAAGGTCCGAGGGATACAGTATACCTGAACTGGTGCATCGGAATCTAATATTGGGCTCCCAGGAGCCGCTTAAAGCAGATAATCTTAGAAGATTCACTCTTCTTCTACATAAGTCGGCATTGTCCCTTTTGTATTCAATTCCAAAGCAATTTCTGTGTTTCATGTTCAATGTGAAATTCCAAGGGTTACAGTATACCACCACTGGTGCATCGGAGTCTAATACTGGGGTCCCAGGATCCGCTCTAATTGCAAAATCTTAGAAGATTCACTCTTCTTGTACATAAGTCGGCATTGAGCCTCTTGTATTCAATTCCAATGCGATTTCTGTGTTTCATGGTCAATGTGAAGGTCCTAGGGGTACAGTAAACCTGTCCTGGTGGATCGGAATCTAGTACTGGTCTCCCAGGAGACGATCAAAACACAAACTCTTAGAAGATTCACTCTTCTTGTACTTAAATCGGCAGTGTCCCACTTGTATTCAATACCGAAGCAGTTTCTGTGTTTCATGGTCAATGTGAAAGTCCAAGGGATACAGTAAACCCGCACTGGTGCATCGGAATCTAACACTGGTCTCCCAGGAGGCGATCAAATCACAAACTCTTAGAAGGTTCACTCCTCCTGTACTTAAGTTGGCATTGACCCTTTTGTTTTCAATCCCGATGCAATTTCTGTGTTTCATGGTCAATCTGAACGTCCAAGGGATACAGTAAACCTGCACTGGTGCATCGGAATCTAATACTAGTATCTTAGGAGCCGCTAAAAGCAGAAAGTCTTAGAAGATTCACTTTTCTTGTACTTAAATCGACAGTGTCCCTTTAGTGTTCCATCCTGTAGCAATTTCTGTGTTTCATGGTCAATGGGAAGGTCCAAGGGATACAGTATAACTGCACTGGTGCTACGGAATCTAATACTGGTATACTGGTCTCCCAGGAGCAACTCAAACCATTAACTCTTAGAACATTCACTCTGCTTGTACTTAAGTCGGCATTGTCCCTTTTATATCCAACCCCGATGTAATTTCGGTGTTTAATGGTCAATGTGAAGGACCAAGGGATACAGTAGACCTGCACTGGTGCATCGGAATCTAATACTGGTCTCCCAGGAGCCGCTCAAATCACAAAATCTTAGAAGATTCACTCATCTTGTACTTAAGTCGGGATTGTCCCTTTTGTATTCAATCCCGATGCAAATTCTGTGTTTCATGGTCAATCTGAGGGTCCAAGGGATACAGTAAACCTGCACTGGTCCATCAGAATCTAATACTGGTCTCCAATGAGCCGCTCAAACCACAAACTCTTAGAAGGTTCTCTCTTCTTTTACATAAATGGGCAGTGACTCTTTTGTATTCAATCCCGAAGCAATTTCTGTGTTTCATGGTCAATGAGAAGGTCCAAGGGATACAGTGTACCTGAACTGGTGCTTCGGAATCTAATATTGGGCTCCCAGGAGCCGCTTAAAGCAGATAATCTTAGAAGATTCACTCTTCTTGTACTTAAATCGGCAGTGTCCCACTTGTATTCAATCCCGAAACAGTTTCTGTGTTTCATGGTCCATGTGAAGGTCCAAAGGATACAGTAAACCCGCACTGGTGCATCGGAGTCTAATGCTGGGGTCCCAGGATCTGCTCTAACCGCAAAATCTTAGAGATACACTCTTCTTGTACTTAAGTAGGCATTGTCCCTTTTGTATTCAATCCCCATAAAAATTCTGTGTTTCATGGTCAATCTGAAGGTCCAGGGGACACAGTAAACCTGCACTGGTGCATCGGAATCTAATTCAGGTCTCCCAGGAGCCGCTAAAACCACAAACTCTTAGAAGAATCACTCTTCTTGTACTTATGTCGGCATTGTGCTTTTTGTAACCAATCCTGATGCGAATTCTGTGTTTTATGGTCAATGTGAAGGTCCAAGGGATACAGTAAACCCGCACTGGTGCATTGGAGTCTAATACTGGTGTCCCAGTATCCGCTCTAACCGCAAAATGTTAGAAGATACACTCCTCT
This sequence comes from Schistocerca piceifrons, assembly GCF_021461385.2. Lineage (NCBI taxonomy): Eukaryota > Metazoa > Arthropoda > Insecta > Orthoptera > Acrididae > Schistocerca > Schistocerca piceifrons. The sequence continues at coordinate 967,673,981 of NC_060149.1, forward strand.
TGTACTTATGTCTGCATTGTCTCTTTTGTATTCAGTTCCGATGCAATTTCTGTGTTTTATGGTCAATGTAAAAGTCGAAGGGATACAGTAACACTGCACTGGTGCATCGGAATCTAATACTGGTCTCCCAGGAGCCGCTCAAAGCACAAACTCTTAGAAGATTCACTCTTCTTGTACTTAAGTCGGCATTGTCCCTTTTGTATTCAATGCCGATGCTATTTCTGTGTTTCATGGTGAATGTGAAGGTCCAAGGGATACAGTATACCTGCACTGGTCCATGAGAATCAAATACTGGTCTCCCATGAGCCACTCAAACCACAAACTCTTAGAAGATTCACTCTTCTTTTACATAAATCGGCAGTGTCCCTTTTGTATACAATCCCGAAGCAATTTCTGTGTTTCATGGTCAATGGGAAGGTCCAAGGGATACAGTATACCGGCACTGGTGCAACGGAATCCAATACAGCTCTCCCAGGAGCCGCTCATAGCACAAACTCTTAGAAGATTCACTCTTCTTGTACTTAAGTTGGGATTGTCCCATTTGTATTCAATCCCCATACAAAGTCTGTGTTTCATGGTCAATCTGAAGGTCTAGGGGATACAGTAAACCTGCACTGGTGCATCGGAATCTAATTCAGGTCTCCCAGGTGCCGCTCAAACCACGAACTCTTGGAAGATTCACTCTTCTTGTACTTATGCCGGCATAGTGCCTTTTGTAATCAATCCCGATGCGATTTCTGTGTTTCATGGTCAATGTGAAATTCCAACGGATACAGTACACCTGCACTGGTTCATCAGAATCTAATACTAGTCTCTCAGGAGCCGCTCGAAGCAGAGAATCTTAGAAGAATCTATCTGCTTGTACTTAAGTCGTCTTTGTGCCTCTTGTATTCAATCCCGATGCGATTTCGGTATTTCATGGTCAATGTGAGGGTCCTAGGGATACGGTAAACCTGCACTGGTGCATCGGAATCTAATATTGGTCTCCCAGGAGCCGATCAAACCGCAACCTCTTAGAAGATTCACTCTTCTTGTAATTAAGTCGGCATTGTACCTTTTGTTTTCAATGCCGATGCAATTTCTGTGTTTCATGGTCAATGTGAAGGTCCAAGGGATACAGTAAACCTGCACCGGTGCATCGGAATCTAATTCTGGTCTCCCAGGAGCCGCTTAAATCACGAACTCTTAGAAAATTCACTCTTCTTGTACTTAAGTCGGCATTGTGCCTTTCGTATTCTATCCCGTTGCGATTTCTGTGTTTCATGGTCAATGTGAAGGTCCAGGGGATACAGTAAACCTAAACTGGTGCATCGGAATCTAATACTGGTCTCCCAGGAGCCGCTCAAACCACAAACTCTTAGAAGATGTACATTAGTATTCAATCCCGATGCAATTACTGTGTTTCACGATAAATGTGAAGGTCCAAGGGATACAGCAAACCTGCACTGGTGCATCGGAATCTAATACTGGTCTCCCAGGAGCCGCTCGAACCACAAACTCTTAGTAGATTCACTCTTCTTGTACTTAAGTCGGCATTGTGCCCTTTGTATTCTATTCCGTAGCGATTTCTGTGTTTCATGGTCAATCTGAATATCCAAGGGATACAGTAAACCTGCACTGGTGCATCGGAATCTGATACAGGTCTCCCATTAGCCGCTCATACCACAAACTCTTGGGAGATTCACGCTTCTTCTACTTAAGTCGGCATTGTCCCTTTCGTATTCAATCCCAATGCTATTTCTGTGTTTCATGGTCAATGTGAAGGTCCAAGGGATACAGTAAACCTGCACTGGTGCATCGGAATCTGATACAGGTCTCCCATTAGCCGCTCAAACCACAAACTCTTGGGAGATTCACGTTTCTTCTACTTAAGTCGGCATTGTCCCTTTTGTATTCAATCCCAATGCAATTTCTGTGTTTCATGTTCAATGTGAAGGTCCAAGGAATACAGTAAACCTGCACTGGTGCATCGATTTTCTAATACTGGTCCCCCAGGAGCCGCTCAAACCTTAAACTCTTAGAAGATTCACTCTTCTTGTACTTAAGTTGGCATTGTCCCTTTTGTTTTCAATCCCGATGCTTTTTCTGTGTTGCATGGTCAATGTAAAGGTCCAAGGGATACAGTAAACCTGCACTGGTACATTGGAATCTAATACTGGTCTCCCAGGAGCCACTGAAAGCACAAATTCTTAGAAGATTCACTCGTCTTGTACTTAATTTGGCATTGTCCCTTTTGTATTCAATCCTGATGCAATTTCTGTGTATCATGGTCAATGTGAAGGTCCAAGGGATACAGTGATCCTGCACTGGTGCATCGGAATCTAATACTGGTCTCCCAGGAGCCGCTCAAACCACAAACTCTTAGAGGATTCACTCTTCTTGTACTTAAGTCGGCATTGTCCTTTTTGTATTCAGTCCCGATGCAATTTCTGTGTCTCATGGTGAATGTGAAGGTCCAAGGGGTACAGTAAACCTGCACTGGTGTATCGGAATCTAAAAATGGTCTCCCAGGAGTCGCTCAAAGCACAAATTCCTAGAAGATTTACTCTTCTTATATGTAAGTCGGGATTGTCCCTTTTGTATTCAATCCCGATGCAAATTCTGTGTTTCATGGTCAATGGTCATGGTCATGGTGCAAGGGATACAGTAAACCTGCACTGGTGCATCGGAATCTAATACTGGTCTCCCTGGAGACGCTCAAAGTACAGTCTCTTAGAAGATTCACTCTTCTTGTACTTAAGTCGGCATTGTCATGTTGTATTCAGTCCCAATGCAATTTCCTTTTTGACATAACAATCAGTGTCAAATCATTGTCCCTCAAACAATCCTGCAGGGGTTTGACAACGTGAGACCATGGCTTTATGGAGCATCACCTAGAATTAGCTGCCGTCTTTTCTGACATGATTTTAAATCAATGCTATCATCACTGTTTCTTTTGCTTAGGGTTTTGAGTCTAGGAATTATGCAATCAATCAGCAGTTTATTTCTTTCTTACGTGATCTTTTTTCTCCTCCCTAGCCCCCTTTCTTCTTTCATTTGGTAGCCTCGAGCAAATTGAAAATTCCTGCTTTTGTTTGTATTTATTAATCTGTTTGTGCCCCTAATTCTTAAAAGACTTCATTATGACACTAATACTCTGAAGCAGCAAATTTGGGGAAAAAGAGCTGCATTCATTTATGCTGTTGTAAAATGGAGGAATTGATTGTAGTTGGAAAAAAAATCTGCCTTTTAGAGCTGCTGATTTTTGTCATTTATTTTACGTAGCCCACCCATGATCTACAATCAGGTCTTCCTTTTTATGTTGTATTTTTTATAAGAATGTTGAAATATAGATGATTGTTATGCATCTTTGCAGCAGCTGAGCTTGAATATTGTACTTAAAAATGTTATTTGTTGTCTTTTTTAAATTAAATTGTTATGTTTAAGAAGTGAATTAAATAATTGTTACCTGTGACATAATTTTGTAGCAGCTAAAATTAAATGCTGGTCTTCAATACAGGGCGTTTCAAAAAGAAAGAGCAGATTTCAAACATTTATTTCTCAAAAACTACAAATGATAGAAACACAATTCAAACGTTTCTTGTCAGAGAAAGGTTCAAAGTTTTTCAATGGTCCGCGCAGAAGTTCCATGCAAATCCGCAGTGGCGCTGGCGTTTGTTTGTAGGAAAATGGCGACGACACCACAGGAACGATCATTTTGTGTGCTGCAATTTGCAAAGTTAGAGTCCATTGTTGGTGTGCAACGTGCATTCCGCCGTCAATTCAACAAACAGCCGCCTCGTCATAAGCAAATTTATGAGTGGCATCACAGATTCGTAGAAGATGGTTGCATCTGCAAGCGAAAAAGCACGGGTCGTCCACGCACATCGGATGAAAATGTCGAGCGTGTCCGTGCAGCTTACGAAAGGAGCCCTAGAAAATCCACGGCACGGGCAAGTCACGAACTAAACATGTCTAAAACAACGGTATGGCGCATTCAGAGTAACCGTCTGCACATGAAGCCGTACAAACTGCAGTTATTGCAAGCATTGCGTCCTGACGACCACAACAAAAGGTTCGAATTTTCAACTGCAATTCTACAGGACATGGAAGAGGACAATTTTGCCGAACGATTAATTTTTTCAGATGAATCAACGTTTCACATTTCTGGTAAAGTTAATCGGCATAACGTACGAATTTGGGCGAGTGAAACTCCGAGGGACGTTATTCAACATGAAAGAGACTCACCAAAGGTTAACGTCTTTTGTGCAATTTCGGTAAACAAAGTTTATCGACCTTTCTTTTTCATGGAGAAAACTATCACAGGAACCATTTACCTGGACATGTTAGAAAACTGGCTATTTCCTCAACTTCAGGAAGATTCAAATCACTTCATCTTCATGCAAGATGGCGCCCCACCACACTTCTCTGAACCTGTACGACGGTACCTAAATAACACCATTCCAGGACGGTGGATTGGAAGAGCAGGAGCACAAGATCAATGTCATCGTCTGTGGCCTCCCAGGTCACCAGACCTTACTCCCTGCGATTTTTATTTGTGGGGGTACATAAAGGACTGTGTTTATGTCCCACCTATGCCCGCTACTCTTCAAGAGGTACGACATCGAATTGTTGCGGCCGTGAATTCGGTAACTAAAGACCAGTTGCGTCGTGTGTGGCAAGAAATGAGATACCGGTTTGATATTTGTCGTGTAACAAATGGTGCTCATATTGAGGTACAGTTTTGATATTTGTTGTGTAACATTTGGTACTCATATTGAGTGAAGGACCGTTGGAATTGTGTTTCTATCATTTGTAGTTTTTGAGAAATAAATGTTTGAAATCTGCTCTTTCTTTTTGAAACGCCCTGTACTTTAATTGTTATAGTTTGGGGTATGATTGTTGTAATTAGAAAATGAATGTGTGCCTTGTGCACTATGTTGTTACAGTAATTTGGAGTTTATTTTGTACATCATCTGGTGTAAATTATAAGAATTTACGCAAAAACTTCTGTCTCTCAACAGCTTTCTTAATAACACTATTCCAGTAACTGGATATGCATATTGAAATATCTGTGTTGTATATTAGATTCTATGACCTGTACCGAGGCAATATTTTGCGGTTGCAAATTTTCTTGACTATTATTAAGTGTGTGTGTTTGTGTGTGTTGCTTATGCCCTACATACGAGTCCTCCAAGCTACTGATGATCGGACCAATGTACGACATGCCAAAATGCTACGGCTGCATGGGGAGATACAATTAAATCCCATCCCCCCCCCCCCTCTCTCTCTCTCTCTCTCTCTCTCTCTCTCTCTCTCTCTCTCTCAAAGATCGGCAGGTTCAGGAATCTAACACAGAAAGAAATTAATCACAGTTTCTTTTTCATCTCTATCATACAATGTAGTCCAATTTTTTGCTAATACAGAAATAACATTTTGTGATTTATGTTGGGTACTCTTCAAAAGATCTAATGATGTCCTCATTCCTTTCTTATAAACAAAACAAGACAAAATGACAATAATTGTCATTAAAATAAAACACACAACAGTGTCTCCATAGCATCAATGAGCACATCCTTTCAGCACCTTTGACCCAGGCAGTGAACACAGCAGCGGTCAGTCTATGACTTGCAGTAGGTGAATCCCAGTCAGCTGCATTGCTCATGCACCCCACATAAATAATAATAAACAAAATCTAACAATACACATAACCAAGGCTTGATTTGTGACAGTATACCGCTGATGACGAAAAAAATTGGACCCAAAGATTTTGAGATGTGGTACAATAGAACTTTTGCTCTAGTTGAAGCGGTAAGATGCAAATGTTGTATTCACACTTTTAAAAAGCTCAGAAAAGTGTTATAACTTTTTCAGAAGTCTAAATCAAACTATGGAAACTCTCAGTAGGAACTTAGAAATATAGGAAATGATAGAGTGCTACTTACCATAAATACATGTTAAGATGTCTATTTTTTTTTCTTTTAACAAATCTAGCACTGCATATTACTGCAAAATTAGTCATTACCTATGATTACCCCAGTGGCAGAAGTATGTATAATAATGTCAAAACGTTTGTGACACTACACACTAGGAGAAGCTCAAGTTTCAGATACACGTTGATTGCGTTCTTGATGATGCTATCTACATGTTCATCCACACTCTGCAAACCACTATGAAGAGTATGACAGAGGGTACATCTCACTGTACCAGATATTAAAGCTTGTTCATGTTTCAAGACCATTTAACTCTTTCTCTGCATGCTGTAATTAATCTAATATTGTCCTCACAGTTCCTATGGGAGCAATAGTTACAAGGTTGTAGCATATTCCTAGAGTCGTCTTTTGGTAAGCATACTTTCTTAGGATAGTGTACATCTTATCTTGAAGCGTCTGCCAATTCAGTTATTTCAGCATCTCTGTGACACTCTCCCTTGGGTCAAACAAACCTGTGACCATTTGATCTGCCCTTCTCTGCATGCGTTCAAATCCCCCATTAATCCATTTTGATACAGGTCCCACACATTTGAGCAATATTCTAGGATGGATCATACAAACGATTTGTAGAATGACTGCATTTCTATGGTATTCTACCAAAAAAAAATCTAACTCTTTCGCCTGCCTTACCCCTGAGTGGGCCCATATGACTGTTCCATTTCATATCCCTACAAAGTGCTTCACCCAGGTAATTGTATGAATAGACTTAATCCGAGCAAGACACCCTGATACTGTAGTCATACCACACTGCGTTTTCTTCATTTTGCAAAATGCACGATTTCACATGTCTGAACATTTAAAAGAAAGTTAGAAATTATCAAGATCTGACGAATGTTTGTACAATTTCTTTCAGACTGTACTTTATTCTAGATAAATGCACTATCTGTGAAAAGAGTGCTTTACTATTAATATTGTCTGCAAAGTCATTAAATTACATGAACACGAACAGCAATGGTCACAACATACCTCTCTATGACACATCTGAGGTTACTTCTACATCAGATGATGACTCCCCAGCCAAGATAACATGTAAGTCATTCCTACCAAAGTATCCTCAATTCCAGTGACAAATTTCACTCGATACCCCTCACGGTAGCAATTTTGATAATAAGCATCGATCTGGCACTAAGTCAAAAGCTGTTCAGAAATCGAGAAATACTGCCTGCACCTGTCGAGTCAGGAAGACGAAAGTTTTAAGGTCAGGTTGACAAAACAGATTTTTAATACTCTTGGAAACAACCCTAAAGTTTCTGACGTAGTTCAGGGGAATGACAAAGGGATCTTTGACAGGCTGGATTAAATCTAGGCGGCGTCTCAGACCGACCAGAGTTACAACTTTAAAGGCTTCTACGCTGAGCAAATACAACGGGCTGTTGGAGGAAGAATGCAAAGGCAGCTTCTAGTAATGTGCAATTGCTATTCTGCATGGTCTTTAATGGCCATTATCAAATTTTAAAAAATTAAGAATAACAATAACACAGTACACAACAGGAAGGGTACAGCAGACTTTCCCTGATAGTTCCTTACATTACCTTGCCTTGATTTTTTTTTTTTTTAAATGATAATGTTTCTAAGTCTTTCCTGGTTTCCATTGAAAGGTTTGGATTGTTTCAAAGATTAATTTACACATTTTTTAATATTTTAATGTATTCTAGGACAGGAACTCAAAGAGCACAAGTATAAAAAAACTGCATGTAGGACATTCATGTAAAGCTTCCCATTTTTAACTGCAAGGTAATGCCAGTCTATTTTGTTACAAGAAAATGAATCGGGACTTAGTTCTCCAGAGCTGATACTATTATAAGGAGTTGTGATGGAAGAACATGAGTTCCAAACAATGGATGCCTTGGATCTGTTTGCTGCTGCTTCTTTTTAATCTCTGCTGCTAATCCCATGAGTGAAAGATCTCTACCAATGAAAAAGTAGATTTGAATGACATCAAGTTTCTTCTCTTGTCGATAGTTGTTTCTACTGAAGAGAAATGAGTCTGGTCATCTTTGTCCATTTGCAGTAATTCAAAGGTGTCGTGGCACCTGACATGTATGCTTGAAAATAACAAACGATCAATATTTTAATTAACAAAAGTATTGACAGCAGTAAGCTGTATTTATCACATTCAAAAAGTTTGTAAAAGCTGTGGACTCTTGTTTTATCATGTCAATCCATTTGTGCCAATGGCTAACAGAGTACCATTCACGATCATGTCAAGTGGCAATAACAGTTTGCTTGCATCATAAATATTGAGTGTCAAAAGTTAATTCTAACAATATGAAATAGGACAGATTGCTACTCACCAGTTAGAGCAGGCAATGGGCAGCAGACAAGCATACTGAAAGAAAAAGAAACTGTCAGATACTATATACTCAAAAAAACACTTAGGTACTGAACGAATTATCCAAATACCAAATAGGGCTGAAATCAGTAAATGTGACATACATGTGAAGACAGAAAAATAATTACAGTTTCAGAAAAAACTGGACGATTTATTCAAGAGAAAGAGCATCACAAATTGGATGAGATGGTCCACCTCTGGCCCTTATACAAGCTTGGCTCTGGCTGATTGAGTTGTTGGATGTCCAACAGAGGGACATCATGCCAAATTCTATTCAAATGTCACGGTAGATAGTCAAAATCTCGAGGTGGTCTAACGGCCCTGCCCATAATGCTCCTTACATTCTCAATTGGGGAGAGATCCAGCAACTTTGCTGGCCAAGGTAGGGTTTGGCAAGCACAAGGACAAGCTGTGTGCGGACAGGCATTATCTTGCTGAAATGTAAGCAATGTATGGCTTGCCAAGAAGGGAAACAAAATAGGATGTACAGTATTGTCAACAGACAACTATGCTGTAGGGGTGACATCCATGTCACACCTACAGCATAGTCGTCTGTTGACCAAAAGGGATCTGTTACGAAAAGAAATCGCACCCCAGATCATCAGTCCTGGTAGTTGGACCGTATGGGATGTGACATTCACGGTGGTATCCCACCGTCTGGGGCGTCTTCAGACACATCTGTGCTGATCATTGGGCCTCAGTTCATAGTGTGATTCATCACTGAAGCCAATTATATTCCAGTCAATGCAATTCCAGACCAGGGACGTGCCTGGGGACACACCAGATAGCAGTGCGATACCAACCCGGGTGCTGGCTGCCATACAGCCAAACGAGGACTGATGGTCTACTGTGCCATTTCTTTTCATAACAGGACCCCTTTGGTTGTCATCTGTGTCACCATTACAACACAGATATCTGTTCACGATATTATAAACCCCATTTTGTTTCTCTTCATGACAAGCCATCATTTGCTTACATTTCAGCAAGATAATGCCTGCCCACACACAATTCGTCTTCATACTTGCCACACGTTATCTTTGCCAGCAAGGTCACGGGATCTCTCCCCAACTGAGTATGTCTGGGGCATTATGGGCACGGCCACCCAACCAGCTCATGATTTAGACAATACAATGCGCCACTTGGATAGAATTTGGCTTGATGTCCCTCAGTAGGACATCCAACAAATCTATCAATGCCAAGCTTGTTCAAGAGTCAGAGGTGGACCAACTTGCTCAATTTGTGAAGCTCTTTCTCTTGAATAAATGATTCAATTTTTCTGACATTGTAATTTTTTTTTTTTTTTTTTTTTTGTCTGTGCACGTACATCACATCTACATATTTCCATCCCACACAGATAATTCTTTCATGCTGCATAATGTTTATTTTTATCTTACGAGTGTAATCTAATGGACAGAGCCCACCTCAGCATAGGGAGTCTCTGCTGGTTGGGAGTGTGGAGGTGGACAGACAGAGAGAGGTGTACTAGGGGGACAGTAACAGTGTGTGAGGTTGGAATGGGAGCAGGGGAGGGCATTGAGGTGTGGGGCCACAGGAACGAAGCCTAGAAACTCTAGCTGCGATATATTCTTCACTCCTGTAAACCCCCGTTACCTAAACCTTTGCTAGTCTCTCTGTCTCACATATCTAGGCCTTTACCTGCTCCCACCCCAGCCTCACACCACCACACCTGCTTGATGAGGACTGTCCCATACTTTTTAATATCTAAAAATCTTCCTTCAATGCGCCAGTCTGCCACTCAGTGTCTCCTCTAGGTGGGGAGCAGAAAGCTATCCTATTTCATATTATTGTTATTCCATCCCAGATTTCCCAATGCTTAAAAATTAATTTTAGGCTTGCCGTAAAGTATTACATAAACACTAAGTGGTTATTTTTTCTGATATTCAAATTATATTTTACTCTCATTTTTGTCCCTTTATCTAATCAACTTTGCAGTGTGACATTTCTGACAAAAGTACGAGTTATTCAGAAAGTAGGTAAAAAGTAGTGAATTCTTCCTTTGAATCACTCTCACTTTGTCTCAGGCGCGAGCAAATGTATGTACCCGTATATGCGTTTAGCTGTATCAAATTATCTTCCCCAACACACAAAATGGGGGTCATTATTCAATTTATCTTGAAAGTATGTGTGAAACGCACTTTCCACAAAAATGCTCAGATGCATAACTCTCAAAATATGTGTTTGAACAATAGGTCTGGAATTTTTAAAGACAAGGTGAAGAAACCATTGGATTGTATAATTTTTTTATTAATCACAAAGAAACAACATGATTCAAAGACATCAACAACAGCATTGGAAGTTCAAGTGAATTGTCTGCCTCCAATTCTGATCACAGAGAAACACTCCAATAGGAAAGAGGGCACAACACCCTGCTCCATTTTCAAAAGCTGCAATGTCAAATATTACAACCTGTAACAAAAAAAGGTCATGTGATAAATATTGTTTACATATCGATTACAGTAACAGAGGCATATATGGTCTAATAGGAAGGGGCAACAGAAGGGCAGGACATGGGGAACAATGAACAGATGAGATGTGAAACCACGGTAAGTTAATAGTGGCGATAATGCCAGTTAATGACATGTGTGGGAAAAGCAACCACTCTTGCAACTCAGAGCTACTCTTGTTTCTGCAACTGATCTTCCGTTCTTTCATTGTTCCTATATTTCTCATATTAATAATTCTAGTTATAGAAGGTTTTCTAACTAAAAGCTTATTAGCATTTTGTAATGAAACCGATAAACAATACAGTCTCATTCTCTAATGGAAGAACACAGTACATCGCGTTCGTAAATAACTTGATCCAACAAAATTTTTCATATGAGTATCTGGACATTCATTACATGACATTTAATTTTAAGTATCAATACAAACACTTACATAAAACATTATTTACACTCAAAACCCATTATTCAAAACTGATGTCCATATGTGTAACTGTTTACAGTAGCAATTATTAATATAGTTACTATTGCTAGCTTTAATATGGATTGTTAAAACGTTTAGAACGTTAACTTAAAAATGAACTGTAAGCAAAATCTTTTCTGTTAAAAAGTTAATGTTGAAACCACTGGAGAAACATTATAATGTATTATTGTAGTCATCATGTACACTGAAATAAAAAAGAAAAAAAAAAAAAAACTTGCAACACCAATAAGTAATTAACGTAGAGTAATGAAATTTCAGGAACATATATGTCTAAGTAACTTATTTAAGTGATTAACGTTGCAAGATCACAGGATAATATAAGTGCGATATACACCATTGCAAATGTGATACACTAATACATTGAAATCCAGTGTAACTGCCCGAATGTAACGATGCAAACGTACATGCATTGTGCTGGATATGATTTTGTGGGATGAAGTTCCATGCCTGTTTCACATTGTCATCAAAACAGGGATTGTTAATGCTGTTTTTGGGAGACACTGGAGTTCTTCGATGATGTCCCGTGTGCACTGAATTGGAGCCAGACCTGGTGTTTAAACAGGTCAAGGCAACATGTTGACATACTGTAGAGTATACACCCATGCCTCCATCTTTGCTACCCTCCCTGTTTACCTCTACCCTGTTGCTTCATAACCTGGGTTGTGAGTAACTGAATCCACTTTCTCTTCTTCCCCTTCTTTCCCCTCTCTCCTCCCCGATGAAGGAACAAAGTTCCAAAAGCTAGGATACGTAAATTTTCTGTTATGTTTTGTGTATCTATTGGATGTACTGGCCAGCCCCTCTATCTCTTTGTTAGTATTTGTTTCACGTCTTTATATGAGATTTTCCATCATCACAATAATGTTAGTTTATAATTTATGGACAGCCTAATCCATTATTTCCTGTCAAGGTTTGAAACTTTAGTAAATCATAACTTTTGTCTTGGTAAAATAAAGGTGATTAGATGTTTCCCTCATGCACATGTAAGAGACTGTCAGTTCACATCTACGTTTATAATCTGCAATCCACCAGGAGGTGCATGGTACAGGGTAAGTCCCATTGTACCAGTTATCAGGGTTTCTTGCTGTTTCATTCATGTATGGAGCGTGGAAGAATGATTGTCTGAATTTGTCTGAATGCCTCTGTGTGAGCAGTAATCATTCTAATCTTATCTTCACGACCTCTGTGAGAGCAATATGTGGGGGGCTGTAGTATATCCCTAGAGTAATCATTTAAAGACAGTTCTTGAAACTTTGCTAATACACTTTCTTGGGATAGTTTACAACTGTCTTCAACAGTCTGCCATTTCAGTTCCTTCAGTATCTCTGTGACACTCTCCCATGGATTAAGCAAACCTGTGACCATGCTGCCTTTCTTTGTATACATTCAATGTCTCCTGCCAGTCTTATCTGGTACAAGTCCCACACACTTTAGCAATAGTCTAGGGGGGGTCACACGAATGACTTGTAAGCATCTCTTTAGTAGACTGATTGCACTTCCCCATTATTATACCAATAAACCAAAGTCTACAACCTGCTTTACCCACAACTGAACCTATGTCATCATGCCATTTCATATTCCTACAAAGTGTTACACACAGGTATTTGTGCGAGTTGGCAGATTCCGACAGTGACTCACCAATATTATAGTCACAGGATACTAAGTTTACACATTTCTAAACATTCAGAGCAAGTTGCCAATCACTGCACCATGTTGAAATCTCATCAAGATCTGACTGAATATATATATGCAGCTTCTATGAAATAGCACTTCATTACAGATAACTGCATCATCTGCAAAAATCCTGATTTACAGCAAGGTCATTAATGGACAAGAACTGCAAGGGCCCCAACACACTTCCCTGGGGCACACCTGAAGTTACTTCTACATCTGATGATGACTCTCCATCCAAGGTAACATGCTGTGTCCTTCCTATCAAAAAGTCCTCAATCCAGTCAAGAATTTCACTTGATACGCCATATGATCATACTTTTCACAGACAGTGTAGGTGTGGAACAGAATCAAATACTGTTAGGAAATCAAGAAACACTATCTACCTGTTGCCTTGATCCAACGCTTTCAGCAAGTTATGTGAGAAAAGTGAGAGTTGGATTTCATATCATCTATGTTTTTGAAAACCATGCTGGTTGATATTGAGAAGGTAGTTCCGTTCGAGATACCTCATTATGTTTGAGCTCAAAATATTTTCTAAGAATCTACAACAAATCGATGTCAAGGCTACTGGATGGTAGTTTTGTCACTCCTACAACCCTTCTTGCAGACAGGTGTGATCTGTAACTTTTTCCAAAAACTGGGTAAGGTTTTTTGGATAGATTACAGTGAGAAGAGAGGATAACTCAGCCACAAATTCAATATTGAATCTGACTGCGATTCCATCGGGGTCTGGAGCTTTGTTTAATGATTTCAACTGTTTCTCAACACAACTGACACTAATACCTATTTCGTTCATTTTTTCAGTGTACGAGGATTGAACTGGGGCAGTTCTGGGTTTTTATTTGCAAAGGAACATTTGAAAAACGAGTTCAGAATTTCAGCTTTTACTTTGCTACCCTCAATTTCAGTTCCTGTCTCACTTGCTAGGGACTGGACACTAACTTTTGTGCCACTAACAGCCCTTACATACGACCAGAATTTATCTGGATTTTGTGAAATGTCATCTGACAATATTCTGCTACAGTAGTCATTGAAGGCTTCATGCATTGCTCTCTTGACAGCCAAACATGTTTCATCCAGCGTCTCTCAATCTATAATCCTACACTTTGTTTTACACCTATTATGCAGTAATCTCTGTTCCTTTAGAAGTTTTCTTTACAGTGACTGTATACCACGGAGGTTCCATCCCATTATAAACTGTTCTACTAGGAACCTATCTACTCAGTGCATGGTCAACTGTTCTTTTCAAGTAGAGGAAGAGCACCTCTACATGCTCCTGACCTGTGCTGAAAGTTTCAAGTTCCTCACTGAGATAAGATATTACTGATTTCTACTTAGTTAACTGAACGCATAATAAGAGGGAAACATTCCACGCAGGAAAATATATCTAAAAACAAAAATTATGTGACTTACCATACGAAAGTGCTGGCAGGTCGATAGACACACAAACAAACACAAACATACACACAAAATTCTAGCTTTCGCAACCAACGGTTGCTTCATCAGGAAAGAGGGAAAGACGAAAGGATGTGGGTTTTAAGGGAGAGGGTAAGGAGTCATTCCAATCCCGGGAGCGGAAAGACTTACCTTGTTGTTGTTGTGGTCTTCAGTCCTGAGACTGGTTTGATGCAGCTCTCCATGCTACTCTATCCTGTGCAAGCTTTTTCATCTCCCAGTACCTACTGCAACCTACATCCTTCTGAATCTGCTTAGTGTATTCATCTCTTGGTCTCCCTCTACGATTTTTACCCTCCATGCTGCCCTCTAATACTAAATTGGTGATCCCTTGATGCCTCAGAACATGTCATACCAACCGATCCCTTCTTCTGGTCAAGTTGTGCCACAAACTTCTCTTCTCCCCAATCCTATTCAATACTTCCTCATTAGTTATGTGATCTACCCATCTAATCTTCAGCATTCTTCTGTAGCACCACATTTCGAAAGCTTCTATTCTCTTCTTGTCCAAACTATTTATCGTCCATGTTTCACTTCCATACATGGCTACACTCCATACAAATACTTTCAGAAATGACTTCCTGACACTTAAATCAATACTGGATGTTAACAAATTTCTCTTCTTCAGAAACGATTTCCTTGCCATTGCCAGCCTACATTTTATATCCTCTCTACTTCGACCATCATCAGTTATTTTGCTCCCCAAATAGCAAAACTCCTTTACTACTTTAAGTGCCTCATTTCCTAATCTAATTCCCTCAGCATCACCCGACTTAATTAGACTACATTCCATTATCCTTGTTTTGCTTTTGTTGATGTTCATCTTATATCCTCCTTTCAAGACACTGTCCATTCCATTCAACTGCTCTTCCAAGTCCTTTGCTGTCCCTGACAGAATTACAATTCATCGGCGAACCTCAAAGTTTTTATTTCTTCTCCATGAATTTTAATACCTACTCCGAATTTTTCTTTTGTTTCCTTTACTGCTTCCTCAATATACAGATTGAACAACATCGGGGACAGGCTACAACCCTGTCTTACTCCCTTCCCAGCCACTGCTTCCCTTTCATGTCCCTCGACTCTTATAACTGCCATCTGGTTTCTGTACAAATTGTAAACAGCCTTTCGCTCCCTGTATTTTACCCCTGCCGCCTTTAGAGTTTGAAAGAGAGTATTCCAGTCAACATTGTCAAAAGCTTTCTCTAAGTCTACAAATGCTAGAAACGTAGGTTTGCCTTTCCTTAAGCTTTCTTCTAAGATAAGTCGTAAGGTCAGTATTGCCTCACGTGTTCCAGTGTTTCTACGGAATCCAAACTGATCTTCCCCGAGGTTGGCTTCTACTAGTTTTTCCATTCGTCTGTAAAGAATTCGTGTTAGTATTTTGCAGCTGTGACTTATGAAGCTGATAGTTCAGTAATTTTCACACCTGTCAACACCTGCTTTCTTTGGGATTGGAATTATTATATTCTTCTTGAAGTCTGAGGGTATTTCGCCTGTTTCATACATCTTGCTCACCAGATGGTAGAGTTTTGTCAGGACTGGCTCTCCCACGGCCGTCAGTAGTTCCAATGGAATATTGTCTACTCCGGGGGCCTTGTTTCGACTCAGGTCTTTCAGTGCTCTGTCAAACTCTTCACGCAGTATCATATCTCCCATTTCATCTTCATCTACATCCTCTTCCATTTCCACAATATTGTCCTCAAGTACATCGCCCTTGTATAGACCCTCTATATACTCCTTCCACCTTTCTGCTTTCCCTTCTTTGCTTAGAACTGGGTTTCCATCTGAGCTCTTGATATTCATACAAGTCGTTCTCTTATCTCCAAAGGTCTCTTTAATTTTCCTGTAGGCGGTATCTATCTTACCCCTAGTGAGATAGGCCTCTACATCCTTACATTTGTCCTCTAGCCATCCCTGCTTAGCCATTTTGCACTTCCTGTCGATCTCATTTTTGAGACGTTTGTATTCCTTTTTGCCTGTTTCACTTACTGCATTTTTATATTTTCTCCTTTCATCAATTAAATTCAATATTTCTTCTGTTACCCAAGGATTTCTACTAGCCCTCGTCTTTTTACCTACTTGATCCTCTGCTGCCTTCACTACTTCATCCCTCAAAGCTACCCATTCTTCTTCTACTGTATTTATTTCCCCCATTCCTGTCAATTGCTCTCTTATGCTCTCCCTGAATCTCTGTACAACCTCTGGTTCTTTTAGTTTATCCAGGTCCCATCTCCTTAAATTCCCACCTTTTTGCAGTTTCTTCAGTTTTAATCTACAGGTCATAACCAATAGATTGTGGTCAGAGTCCACATCTGCCCTGGAAATGTCTTACAATTTAAAACCTGGTTCCTAAATCTCTGTCTTACCATTATATAATCTATCTGATACCTTTTAGTATCTCCAGAGTTCTTCCATGTATACAACCTTCTTTCATGATTCTTAAACCAAGTGTTAGTTATGATTATGTTGTGCTCTGTGCAAAATTCGACCAGGCGGCTTCCTCTTTCATTTCTGTCCCCCAATCCATATTCACCTACTATGTTTCCTTCTCTCCCTTTTCCTACACTCGAATTCCAGTCACCCATGACTATTAAATTTTCGTCTCCCTTCACAATCTGAATAATTTCTTTTATTCCATCATACATTTCTTCAATTTCTTCGTCATCTGCAGAGCTAGTTGGCATATAAACTTGTACTACTGTAGTAGGCGTGGGCTTCGTATCTATCTTGGCCACAATAATGCGTTCACTATGCTGTTTGTAGTAGCTTACCCGCATTCCTATTATCCTATTCATTATTAAACCTACTCCTGCATTACCCCTATTTGATTCTGTGTTTATAACCCTGTAGTCACCTGACCAGAAGTCTTGTTCCTCCTGCCACCGAACTTCACTAATTCCCACTATATCTAACTTCAACCTATCCATTTCCCTTTTTAAATTTTCTAACCTACCTGCCCGATTAAGGGATCTGACATTCCATGCTCCGATCCATAGAACGCCAGTTTTCTTTCTCCTGATAACGACATCCTCTTGACTTACCTTAGGGGGGGAAAAGAACAGGTATACACTTGCACACACACCCATATCCAACCACACATACACAGACACAAGCAGACATTTGTAAAGGCAAAGAGATTCGGCAGAGATGTCAGTCGAGGCAGAAGTACAGCGGCAAAGATGTTGTTGAATGACAGGTGAGCTATGAGCAGCGGCAACTTGAAATTAGCAGAGGTTGAGGCCTGGCGGATAACGAGAAGAAAGGATATACTGAAGGGCAAGTTCCCATCTCCGGAGTTCTGTCAGGTTCGTTTTAGTGGGAAGTATCCAGATAACCCGGAGGGTGTAACACTGTGCCAAGATGTGCTGGCCGTGCACCAACGCATGTTTAGCCACAGGGTGAACCTCATTACCAACAAACACTGTCTGCCTGTGTCCATTCATGCGAATGGACGGTTTGTTGCTGGTCATTCCCACACAGAAAGCTTCACAGTGTAGGCAGGTCAGTTGGTAAATCACGTGGGTGCCTTCACACGTGGCTCTGCCTTTGATCATGTACACCTTCGGGTTACAGGACTGGAGTAGGTGGTGGTAGGAGGGTGCATGGGACAGGTTTTACACCGGGGGCGGTTACAAGGGTAGGAACCAGAGGGTAGGGAAGGTGGTTTGGGGATTTCATAGGGAACTAAGAGGTTACGAAGGTTAGGTGGACGGCGGAAAGACACTCTTGGTGGAGTGGGGAGGATTTCATGAAGGATGGATCTCATTTCAGGGCAGGATTTGAGGAAGTCGTATCCCTGCTGGAGAGCCACATTCAGAGTCTGATCCAGTCCTGGAAAGTATCCTGTTACAAGTGGGGCACTTTTGTGGTTCTTCTGTGGGAGGTTCTGGGTTTGAGGGGATGAGGAAGTGGCTCTGGTTATTTGCTTCTGTACCAGGTCAGGAGGGTATTGCGGGATGCAAAAGCTGTTTTCAGGTTGTTGGTGTAATGGTTCAGGGATTCCGGACTGGAGCAGATTCGTTTGCCACAAAGACCTAGGCTGTAGGGAAGGGACCGTTTGATGTGGAATGGGTGGCAGCTGTCATAATGGAGGTACTGTTGCTTGTTGGTGGGTTTGATGTGGACGGACGTGTGAAGCTGGCCATTGGACAGATGGAGGTCAACATCAAGGAAAGTGGCATGGGATTTGGAGTAGGACCAGGTGAATCTGATGGAACCAAAGGAGTTGAGGTTGGAGAGGAAATTCTGTAGTTCATCACTGAGAGTCCAGATCATGAAGATGTCAACAATAAATCTGTACCAAACTTTGGGTTGGCAGGCCTGGGTAACCAAGAAGGCTTCCTCTAAGCGACCCATGAACAGGTTAGCGTACAAGGGGGCCATCCTGGTACCCATGGCTGTTCCCTTTAATTGTTAGTATGTCTGGCCTTCAAAACTGAAGAAGTTGTGAGTCAGGATGAAGCTGGCTAAGGTAATGAGGAAAGAGGTTTTAGGTAGGGCAGCAGGTGATCGGCGTGAAATGAAGTGCTCCATCGCAGTGCGGCCCTGGACGTGTGGGATATTTGTGTATAAGGAAGTGGCATCAATGGTTACAAGGATGGTTTCCAGGGGTAACAGATTGGGTCGTGAAGGCACAAAGTCGGAAGTTGTTAAACCTTCAGAAACAAGATTTTCAAAAGTACTTCTTCTCAGATATCAATATTTTGCCCCTGTTTGTGTCGGATACACAGATGTCTCAGTTGTTATCACATAATTTGAATGTAGTGACTGAATCTAGAAAACAGTTTCTTTTGATTCCCTGTACCCCAAGCATTATGTGCAATGCAGGACTCCTAACAAGACAAACACACAGAGCACAGCCCTCTGTCTTCTCTTGCCGTTTCTGCAGTTCGGGAGCACAGTCCGGAAGTCTGACTCATGTCGACCGGACCGGCAGTGCGAAAATGGTCGACGTGGGTTCGAAGCCGGTGACAGAACGGACTGCTACAGCACGAGCAAAGGTTTTTGTGGGACCCAAACTGATGAAACTCGTACGAGAAAATGGCCTGAAGAAAGGTGACGTACTTAGCGTTGCTCGCCTGGCAGGAATTGTGGGGGCCAAGCAGATGTCCAGCCTTATCCCTCTGTGTCATAACATATCTTTGTCCTCTGTGGCTGTGGACTCTGCTCTCAAATGTGTGATTATAACTGGCATGGCAAAGTGTAGAGGGCAGACGGGCATGGAGATGGAAGCTCTCACTGCTGTATCGGTGTCTGCCTTAACAGTGTACGATATGTGCAAAGCTGTGAGTCATGACATTGTGATATCTGAAATAATGCTTCTGGCCAAAAGTGGGGGAACTAGAGGAGACTTCCACCGGACATGAGCATCTGTGTGGGTCAGTGAAATAAGTTAAGTATACCTGGTGTGATGTAGGCAAATTTCAAAGTCTGTTCGTAGTTATCATAAATTATATACACATCGAATTGGCCTGAATATAAGTTGCACCTTTAATTTCAAAAAAGAGAGAAACTTAATTAAAAATAATTTGTCAAGTTGCCCATTTACAAAAGCTTTTCAAAATGTGATTTACCCTTAACCACTTTTATTGTAGTACACTGTAGATAAATTACACACAAAAACAAAGCTTTCAGATGCAGTTTTCATGTAAGACACTGTTAACTTCACTAACATTCATTGTTTTGTCACTGTCAGTATTTTTGTCACTCTCCTCCCAAAGTACAGTGCCGTCACTACAATCCCGGACATTGCATGTGCAGCATTTCTTGAACTGTACCTTTAAAAAGCACATCTGTTAGATGAATAACTGTGAGTTTGAAATTTGCAACGTAACTGTACCAAATTCCAAAATTTTCTCTCACTGTTGTTCTTCATTGGTGAAGAATAATATATATTCTTGATTTGTGACAGTATACCGCTGATGACGAAAAAAATTGGACCCAAAGATTTTGAGATGTGGTACAATAGAACTTTTGCTCTAGTTGAAGCGGTAAGATGCAAATGTTGTATTCACACTTTTAAAAAGCTCAGAAAAGTGTTATAACTTTTTCAGAAGTCTAAATCAAACTATGGAAACTCTCAGTAGGAACTTAGAAATATAGGAAATGATAGAGTGCTACTTACCATAAATACATGTTAAGAAGTCTATTTTTTTTCTTTTAACAAATCTAGCACTGCATATTACTGCCAAATTAGTCATTACCTATGATTGCCCCAGTGGCAGAAGTATGTATAATAATGTCAAAACGTTTGTGACACTACACACTAGGAGAAGCTCAAGTTTCAGATACACGTTGATTGCGTTCTTGATGATGCTATCTACATGTTCATCCACACTCTGCAAACCACTATGAAGAGTATGACAGAGGGTACATCTCACTGTACCAGATATTAAAGCTTGTTCATGTTTCAAGACCATTTAACTCTTTCTCTGCATGCTGTAATTAATCTAATATTGTCCTCACGGTTCCTATGGGAGCAATAGTTACAAGGTTGTAGCATATTCCTAGAGTCGTCTTTTGGTAAGCATACTTTCTTAGGATAGTGTACATCTTATCTTGAAGCGTCTGCCAATTCAGTTATTTCAGCATCTCTGTGACACTCTCCCTTGGGTCAAACAAACCTGTGACCATTTGATCTGCCCTTCTCTGCATGCGTTCAAATCCCCCATTAATCCATTTTGATACAGGTCCCACACATTTGAGCAATATTCTAGGATGGATCATACAAACGATTTGTAGAATGACTGCATTTCTATGGTATTCTACCAAAAAAAAATCTAACTCTTTCGCCTGCCTTACCCCTGAGTGGGCCCATATGACTGTTCCATTTCATATCCCTACAAAGTGCTTCACCCAGGTAATTGTATGAATAGACTTAATCCGAGCAAGACACCCTGATACTGTAGTCATACCACACTGCGTTTTCTTCATTTTGCAAAATGCACGATTTCACATGTCTGAACATTTAAAAGAAAGTTAGAAATTATCAAGATCTGACGAATGTTTGTACAATTTCTTTCAGACTGTACTTTATTCTAGATAAATGCACTATCTGTGAAAAGAGTGCTTTACTATTAATATTGTCTGCAAAGTCATTAAATTACATGAACACGAACAGCAATGGTCACAACATACCTCTCTATGACACATCTGAGGTTACTTCTACATCAGATGATGACTCCCCAGCCAAGATAACATGTAAGTCATTCCTACCAAAGTATCCTCAATTCCAGTGACAAATTTCACTCGATACCCCTCACGGTAGCAATTTTGATAATAAGCATCGATCTGGCACTAAGTCAAAAGCTGTTCAGAAATCGAGAAATACTGCCTGCACCTGTCGAGTCAGGAAGACGAAAGTTTTAAGGTCAGGTTGACAAAACAGATTTTTAATACTCTTGGAAACAACCCTAAAGTTTCTGACGTAGTTCAGGGGAATGACAAAGGGATCTTTGACAGGCTGGATTAAATCTAGGCGGCGTCTCAGACCGACCAGAGTTACAACTTTAAAGGCTTCTACGCTGAGCAAATACAACGGGCTGTTGGAGGAAGAATGCAAAGGCAGCTTCTAGTAATGTGCAATTGCTATTCTGCATGGTCTTTAATGGCCATTATCAAATTTTAAAAAATTAAGAATAACAATAACACAGTACACAACAGGAAGGGTACAGCAGACTTTCCCTGATAGTTCCTTACATTACCTTTCCTTGATTTTTTTTTTTTAAATGATAATGTTTCTAAGTCTTTCCTGGTTTCCATTGAAAGGTTTGGATTGTTTCAAAGATTAATTTACACATTTTTTAATATTTTAATGTATTCTAGGACAGGAACTCAAAGAGCACAAGTATAAAAAAACTGCATGTAGGACATTCATGTAAAGCTTCCCATTTTTAACTGCAAGGTAATGCCAGACTATTTTGTTACAAGAAAATGAATCGGGACTTAGTTCTCCAGAGCTGATACTATTATAAGGAGTTGTGATGGAAGAACATGAGTTCCAAACAATGGATGCCTTGGATCTGTTTGCTGCTGCTTCTTTTTAATCTCTGCTGCTAATCCCATGAGTGAAAGATCTCTACCAATGAAAAAGTAGATTTGAATGACATCAAGTCTCTTCTCTTGTCGATAGTTGTTTCTACTGAAGAGAAATGAGTCTGGTCATCTTTGTCCATTTGCAGTAATTCAAAGGTGTCGTGGCACCTGACATGTATGCTTGAAAATAACAAACGATCAATATTTTAATTAACAAAAGTATTGACAGCAGTAAGCTGTATTTATCACATTCAAAAAGTTTGTAAAAGCTGTGGACTCTTGTTTTATCATGTCAATCCATTTGTGCCAATGGCTAACAGAGTACCATTCACGATCATGTCAAGTGGCAATAACAGTTTGCTTGCATCATAAACATTGAGTGTCAAAAGTTAATTCTAACAATATGAAATAGGACAGATTGCTACTCACCAGTTAGAGCAGGCAATGGGCAGCAGACAAGCATACTGAAAAAAAAAGAAACTGTCAGATACTATATACTCAAAAAAACACTTAGGTACTGAACGAATTATCCAAATACCAAATAGGGCTGAAATCAGTAAATGTGACATACATGTGAAGACAGAAAAATAATTACAGTTTCAGAAAAAACTGGACGATTTATTCAAGAGAAAGAGCATCACAAATTGGATGAGATGGTCCACCTCTGGCCCTTATACAAGCTTGGCTCTGGCTGATTGAGTTGTTGGATGTCCAACAGAGGGACATCATGCCAAATTCTATTCAAATGTCACGGTAGATAGTCAAAATCTCGAGGTGGTCTAACGGCCCTGCCCATAATGCTCCTTACATTCTCAATTGGGGAGAGATCCAGCAACTTTGCTGGCCAAGGTAGGGTTTGGCAAGCACAAGGACAAGCTGTGTGCGGACAGGCATTATCTTGCTGAAATGTAAGCAATGTATGGCTTGCCAAGAAGGGAAACAAAATAGGATGTACAGTATTGTCAACAGACGACTATGCTGTAGGGGTGACATCCATGTCACACCTACAGCATAGTCGTCTGTTGACCAAAAGGGATCTGTTACGAAAAGAAATCGCACCCCAGATCATCAGTCCTGGTAGTTGGACCGTATGGGATGTGACATTCACGGTGGTATCCCACCGTCTGGGGCGTCTTCAGACACATCTGTGCTGATCATTGGGCCTCAGTTCATAGTGGGATTCATCACTGAAGCCAATTATATTCCAGTCAATGCAATTCCAGACCAGGGACGTGCCTGGGGACACACCAGATAGCAGTGCGATACCAACCCGGGTGCTGGCTGCCATACAGCCAAATGAGGACTGATGGTCTACTGTGCCATTTCTTTTCATAACAGGACCCCTTTGGTTGTCATCTGTGTCACCATTACAACACAGATATCTGTTCACGATATTACAAACCCCATTTTGTTTCTCTTCATGACAAGCCATCATTTGCTTACATTTCAGCAAGATAATGCCTGCCCACACACAATTCGTCTTCATACTTGCCACACGTTATCTTTGCCAGCAAGGTCACGGGATCTCTCCCCAACTGAGTATGTCTGGGGCATTATGAGCAGGGCCACCCAACCAGCTCATGATTTAGACAATACAATGCGCCACTTGGATAGAATTTGGCTTGATGTCCCTCAGTAGGACATCCAACAAATCTATCAATGCCAAGCTTGTTCAAGAGTCAGAGGTGGACCAACTTGCTCAATTTGTGAAGCTCTTTCTCTTGAATAAATGATTCAATTTTTCTGACATTGTAATTTTTTTTTTTTTTTTTTGTCTGTGCACGTACATCACATCTACATATTTCCATCCCACACAGATAATTCTTTCATGCTGCATAATGTTTATTTTTATCTTACGAGTGTAATCTAATGGACAGAGCCCACCTCAGCATAGGGAGTCTCTGCTGGTTGGGAGTGTGGAGGTGGACAGACAGAGAGAGGTGTACTAGGGGGACAGTAACAGTGTGTGAGGTTGGAATGGGAGCAGGGGAGGGCATTGAGGTGTGGGGCCACAGGAACGAAGCCTAGAAACTCTAGCTGCGACATATTCTTCACTCCTGTAAACCCCCGTTACCTAAACCTTTGCTAGTCTCTCTGTCTCACATATCTAGGCCTTTACCTGCTCCCACCCCAGCCTCACACCACCACACCTGCTTGATGAGGACTGTCCCATACTTTCTAATATCTAAAAATCTTCCTTCAATGCGCCAGTCTGCCACTCAGTGTCTCCTCTAGGTGGGGAGCAGAAAGCTATCCTGTTTCATATTATTGTTATTCCATCCCAGATTTCCCAATGCTTAAAAATTAAATTTAGGCTTGCCGTAAAGTATTACACAAACACTAAGTGGTTATTTTTTCTGATATTCAAATTATATTTTACTCTCATTTTTGTCCCTTTATCTAATCAACTTTGCAGTGTGACATTTCTGACAAAAGTACGAGTTATTCAGAAAGTAGGTAAAAAGTAGTGAATTCTTCCTTTGAATCACTCTCACTTTGTCTCAGGCATGAGCAAATGTGTGTACCCGTATATGCGTTTAGCTGTATCAAATTATCTTCCCCAACACACAAAATGGGGGTCATTATTCAATTTATCTTGAAAGTATGTGTGAAACGCACTTTCCACAAAAATGCTCAGATGCATAACTCTCAAAATATGTGTTTGAACAATAGGTCTGGAATTTTTAAAGACAAGGTGAAGAAACCATTGGATTGTATAATTTTTTTATTAATCACAAAGAAACAACATGATTCAAAGACATCAACAACAGCATTGGATGTTCAAGTGAATTGTCTGCCTCCAATTCTGATCACAGAGAAACACTCCAATAGGAAAGAGGGCACAACACCCTGCTCCATTTTCAAAAGCTGCAATGTCAAATATTACAACCTGTAACAAAAAAAGGTCATGTGATAAATATTGTTTACATATCGATTACAGTAACAGAGGCATATATGGTCTAATAGGAAGGGGGAACAGAAGGGCAGGACATGGGGAACAATGAACAGATGAGATGTGAAACCACGGTAAGTTAATAGTGGCGATAATGCCAGTTAATGACGTGTGGGAAAAGCAACCACTCTTGCAACTCAGAGCTACTCTTGTTTCTGCAACTGATCTTCCGTTCTTTCATTGTTCCTATATTTCTCATATTAATAATTCTAGTTATAGAAGGTTTTCTAACTAAAAGCTTATTAGCATTTTGTAATGAAACCGATAAACAATACAGTCTCATTCTCTAATGGAAGAACACAGTACATCACGTTCGTAAATAACTTGATCCAACAAAACTTTTCATATGAGTATCTGGACATTCATTACATGACATTTAATTTTAAGTATCAATACAAACACTTACATAAAACATTATTTACACTCAAAACCCATTATTCAAAACTGATGTCCATATGTGTAACTGTTTACAGTAGCAATTATTAATATAGTTACTATTGCTAGCTTTAATATGGATTGTTAAAAAGTTTAGAACGTTAACTTAAAAATGAACTGTAAGCAAAATCTTTTCTGTTAAAAAGTTAATGTTGAAACCACTGGAGAAACATTATAATGTATTATTGTAGTCATCATGTACACTAAAAAAAAAAAAAAAAAAAAAAAAAAATTGCAGCACCAGTAAGTAATTAACGTAGAGTAATGAAATTTCAGGAACATATATGTCTAAGTAACTTATTTAAGTGATTAACGTTGCAAGATCACAGGATAATATAAGTGCGAGATACACCATTGCAAATGTGATACACTAATACATTGAAATCCAGTGTAACTGCCCGAATGTAACGATGCAAACGTACATGCATTGTGCTGGATATGAGTTTGTGGGATGAAGTTCCATGCCTGTTTCACATTGTCATCAAAACAGGGATGGTTAATGCTGTTTTTGGGAGACACTGGAGTTCTTCGATGATGTCCCGTGTGCACTGAATTGGAGCCAGACCTGGTGTTTAAACAGGTCAAGGCAACATGTTGACATACTGTAGAGTATACACCCATGCCTCCATCTTTGCTACCCTCCCTGTTTACCTCTACCCTGTTGCTTCATAACCTGGGTTGTGAGTAACTGAATCCACTTTCTCTTCTTCCCCTTCTTTCCCCTCTCTCCTCCCCGATGAAGGAACAAAGTTCCAAAAGCTAGGATACGTAAATTTTCTGTTATGTTTTGTGTATCTATTGGATGTACTGGCCAGCCCCTCTATCTCTTTGTTAGTATTTGTTTCACGTCTTTATATGAGATTTTCCATCATCACAATAATGTTAGTTTATAATTTATGGACAGCCTAATCCATTATTTCCTGTCAAGGTTTGAAACTTTAGTAAATCATAATTTTTGTCTTGGTAAAATAAAGGTGATTAGATGTTTCCCTCATGCACATGTAAGAGACTGTCAGTTCACATCTACGTTTATAATCTGCAATCCACCAGGAGGTGCATGGTACAGGGTAAGTCCCATTGTACCAGTTATCAGGGTTTCTTGCTGTTTCATTCATGTATGGAGCGTGGAAGAATGATTGTCTGAATTTGTCTGAATGCCTCTGTGTGAGCAGTAATCATTCTAATCTTATCTTCACGACCTCTGTGAGAGCAATATGTGGGGGGCTGTAGTATATCCCTAGAGTAATCATTTAAAGACAGTTCTTGAAACTTTGCTAATACACTTTCTTGGGATAGTTTACAACTGTCTTCAACAGTCTGCCATTTCAGTTCCTTCAGTATCTCTGTGACACTCTCCCATGGATTAAGCAAACCTGTGACCATGCTGCCTTTCTTTGTATACATTCAATGTCTCCTGCTAGTCTTATCTGGTACAAGTCCCACACACTTTAGCAATAGTCTAGGGGGGGTCACACAAATGACTTGTAAGCATCTCTTTAGTAGACTGATTGCACTTCCCCATTATTATACCAATAAACCAAAGTCTACAACCTGCTTTACCCACAACTGAACCTATGTCATCATGCCATTTCATATTCCTACAAAGTGTTACACACAGGTATTTGTGCGAGTTGGCAGATTCCGACAGTGACTCACCAATATTATAGTCACAGGATACTAAGTTTACACATTTCTAAACATTCAGAGCAAGTTGCCAATCACTGCACCATGTTGAAATCTCATCAAGATCTGACTGAATATATATATGCAGCTTCTATGAAATAGCACTTCATTACAGATAACTGCATCATCTGCAAAAATCCTGATTTACAGCAAGGTCATTAATGGACAAAAACTGCAAGGGCCCCAACACACTTCCCTGGGGCACACCTGAAGTTACTTCTACATCTAATGATGACTCTCCATCCAAGGTAACATGCTGTGTCCTTCCTATCAAAAAGTCCTCAATCCAGTCAAGAATTTCACTTGATACGCCATATGATCATACTTTTCACAGACAGTGTAGGTGTGGAACAGAATCAAATACTGTTAGGAAATCAAGAAACACTATCTACCTGTTGCCTTGATCCAACGCTTTCAGCAAGTTATGTGAGAAAAGTGAGAGTTGGATTTCATATCATCTATGTTTTTGAAAACCGTGCTGGTTGATATTGAGAAGGTAGTTCCGTTCGAGATACCTCATTATGTTTGAGCTCAAAATATTTTCTAAGAATCTACAACAAATCGATGTCAAGGCTACTGGATGGTAGTTTTGTCACTCCTACAACCCTTCTTGCAGACAGGTGTGATCTGTAACTTTTTCCAAAAACTGGGTAAGGTTTTTTGGATAGATTACAGTGAGAAGAGAGGATAACTCAGCCACAAATTCAATATTGAATCTGACTGCGATTCCATCGGGGTCTGGAGCTTTGTTTAATGATTTCAACTGTTTCTCAACACAACTGACACTAATACCTATTTCGTTCATTTTTTCAGTGTACGAGGATTGAATTGGGGCAGTTCTGGGTTTTTATTTGCAAAGGAACATTTGAAAATCGAGTTCAGAATTTCAGCTTTTACTTTGCTACCCTCAATTTCAGTTCCTGTCTCACTTGCTAGGGACTGGACACTAACTTTTGTGCCACTAACAGCCCTTACATACGACCAGAATTTATTAGGATTTTGTGAAATGTCATTTGACAATATTCTGCTACAGTAGTCATTGAAGGCTTCATGCATTGCTCTCTTGACAGCCAAACTTGTTTCATCCAGCGTCTCTCAATCTATAATCCTACACTTTGTTTTACACTTATTATGCAGTAATCTCTGTTCCTTTAGAAGTTTTCTTTACAGTGACTGTATACCACGGAGGTTCCATCCCATTATGAACTGTTCTACTAGGAACCTATCTACTCAGTGCATGGTCAACTGTTCTTTTCAAGTAGAGGAAGAGCACCTCTACATGCTCCTGACCTGTGCTGAAAGTTTCAAGTTCCTCACTGAGATAAGATATTACTGATTTCTACTTAGTTAACTGAACGCATAATAAGAGGGAAACATTCCACGCAGGAAAATATATCTAAAAACAAAAATTATATGACTTACCATACGAAAGCGCTGGCAGGTCGATAGACGCACAAACAAACACAAACATACACACAAAATTCTAGCTTTCGCAACCAACGGTTGCTTCATCAGGAAAGAGGGAAAGACGAAAGGATGTGGGTTTTAAGGGAGAGGGTAAGGAGTCATTCCAATCCCGGGAGCGGAAAGACTTACCTTACGGGGAAAAAAGAACAGGTATACACTTGCACACACACCCATATCCAACCACACATACACAGACACAAGCAGACATTTGTAAAGGCAAAGAGATTCGGCAGAGATGTCAGTTGAGGCAGAAGTACAGCGGCAAAGATGTTGTTGAATGACAGGTGAGCTATGAGCAGCGGTAACTTGAAATTAGCAGAGGTTGAGGCCTGGCGGATAACGAGAAGAAAGGATATACTGAAGGGCAAGTTCCCATCTCCGGAGTTCTGTCAGGTTCGTGTTAGTGGGAAGTATCCAGATAACCCGGAGGGTGTAACACTGTGCCAAGATGTGCTGGCCATGCACCAACGCATGTTTAGCCACAGGGTGATCCTCATTACCAACAAACACCGTCTGCCTGTGTCCATTCATGCGAATGGACGGTTTGTTGCTGGTCATTCCCACATAGAAAGCTTCACAGTGTAGGCAGGTCAGTTGGTAAATCACGTGGGTGCCTTCACACATGGCTCTGCCTTTGATCATGTACACCTTCGGGTTACAGGACTGGAGTAGGTGGTGGTAGGAGGGTGCATGGGACAGGTTTTACACCGGGGGCTGTTACAAGGGTAGGAGCCAGAGGGTAGGGAAAGTGGTTTGGGGATTTCATAGGGAACTAAGAGGTTACGAAGGTTAGGTGGACGGCGGAAAGACACTCTTGGTGGAGTGGGGAGGATTTCATGAAGGATGGATCTCATTTCAGGGCAGGATTTGAGGAAGTCGTATCCCTGCTGGAGAGCCACATTCAGAGTCTGATCCAGTCCTGGAAAGTATCCTGTTACAAGTGGGGCACTTTTGTGGTTCTCCTGTGGGAGGTTCTGGGTTTGAGGGGATGAGGAAGTGGCTCTGGTTATTTGCTTTTGTACCAGGTCGGGAGGGTATTGCGGGATGCGAAAGCTGTTTTCAGGTTGTTGGTATAATGGTTCAGGGATTCCGGACTGGAGCAGATTCGTCTGCCACGAAGACCTAGGCTGTAGGGAAGGGACCGTTTGATGTGGAATGGGTGGCAGCTGTCATAATGGAGGTACTGTTGCTTGTTGGTGGGTTTGATGTGGACGGACGTGTGAAGCTGGCCATTGGACAGATGGAGGTCAACATCAAGGAAAGTGGCATGGGATTTGGAGTAGGACCAGGTGAATCTGATGAAACCAAAGGAGTTGAGGTTGGAGAGGAAATTCTGTAGTTCTTCACTGAGAGTCCAGATCATGAAGATGTCATCAATAAATCTGTACCAAACTTTGGGTTGGCAGGCCTGGGTAACCAAGAAGGCTTCCTCTAAGCGACCCATGAACAGGTTAGCGTACAAGGGGGCCATCCTGGTACCCATGGCTGTTCCCTTTAATTGTTAGTATGTCTGGCCTTCAAAACTGAAGAAGTTGTGAGTCAGGATGAAGCTGGCTAAGGTAATGAGGAAAGAGGTTTTAGGTAGGGCAGCAGGTGATCGGCGTGAAATGAAGTGCTCCATCGCAGTGCGGCCCTGGACGTGCGGGATATTTGTGTATAAGGAAGTGGCATCAATGGTTACAAGGATCATCCCAGCCACCCCATGTCCCATGCACCCTCCCACCACCACCTCCTCCAGTCCTGTACCCCGGAAGGTGTACACGATCAAAGGCTGAGCCACGTGTGAAAGCACACACGTGATTTACCAACGAAACTGTCCATTCGCACGAATGGACACAGGTTGGTTGGTTTAAGGATGAAAGGGACCAAACTGCAGAGGTCATCGGTCCCTTTTTCCAAAATACTAAAAATACCCACAGAGATTAAAAAATGTTCAACAGAACAGGAGACAGACGACACAGAACAAAAGAAACGTAGACAAGGACCAGACAAAACGAAATAAAATCACACGGAGTGCGACGGTGGTCAGCCGACCATAGGAACAAAAAGAAGGAAAAGTCAACCACCGAAAACACATTAAAAACTGAGTTTAAAACCGTAGGCCAAAGGCCAAAATCAACAAATAAAACACACGCATTTATATTAAGCGATAAAATCCCCCTGCCTGAATAAAACGCAAAACTAAGTCCGCTATGGCAGAGTCGTCAGTTAAAAGCGCAGGGAGCCTATCAGGCAGCGCAAAAGTCTGCCTGAGCACAGTTAAAAGGGTGCACTCCAACAGAATATGGACCACCGTCAAGGACGCCCCACAACGACAAAGAGGTGGATCCTCACGACACAGTAAATAACTGTGCGTCAGTCGGGTGTGGACAATGCGGAGCCGACAAACGACGACTGAGTCCCTGCGGGTGGCTCGCAGGGATGACCGCCAAACAGTCGTCGTCTCCTTGATACGACGGAGTTTGTTTGGCACGGGCAGGTTGCGCCATTCAGTGTCCCCGAAATCGAAAACTTTGCGGCGTAATAGTGCCCGCAAATCAGTCGCCGGGAGGCCAATCTCCAGAGGTGGTTTACTGGTGGCCTCTTTCGCCAGGCGGTCAACATTCTCATTGCCGGGGATCCCAACATGGCCTGGGGTCCACACAAAGACCACAGAGCGGCCGCTACGTGCAAGAGTATGCAGGGACTCATGGACAGCCATCACCAGACGAAAACGAGGGAAATACTGGTCGAGAGCTCGTAAACTGCTCAGGGAATTGCTACAGATAACGAAGGACTCACCTGAGCAGGAGCGGATATACTCTAGGGCACAAAAGATGGCGACCAGCTCAGCTGTGTAAACGCTGCAGCCATCCAGCAAGGAACGTTGTTCAGAACGGTCCCCTAGAGTAAGCACATATCCGACACGACCAGCAACCATCGAACCATCAGTGTATACAACGCCAGAGCCCTGATACGTGGCCAAGATGGAATAAAAACGGCGGCGGAAGGCCTCTGGAGGGACGGAGTCCTTTGGGCCCTGTGCCAAGTCGAGCCGAAGGCAAGGGCGAGGAACACACCATGGGGGTGTCCGCAAAGTGGCCCGGAAAGGAGGTGGAACTGTAAAAACCCTAAGCCCGGAGAGAAGCTCTTTGACGCGGACCGCGATCGTACAACCTGACCGGGACCGATGTTCAGGAAGATTGACAACCGATTGCGGGAACAGGAGACGATAGTTTGGATGCCCGGGCAAGCTAAAAACATGGGCAGCATAAGAGACCAGTAAATGTTGGCGCCTCAATCGCAGTGGAGGGACACCTGCCTCCACAAGTATGCTGTCCACAGGGCTGGAGCGGAATGCTCCTGTCGCCTGTCGAACCCCACAGTGGTGAACGGGGTCCGGCAGTTGCAACGCTGAGGGCGACGCTGAGCCATACGCCACACTCCCATAATCAATCCGGGACAGCACAAGGGCTTTGTAGAGCTGCAGCAGCATATTACGATCGGCACCCCAAGTTGTGTTGCTGAGGCAGTGAAGGGCATTCAGATGCTGCCAGCACTGACGCTTGAGCTGACGAATATGTGGAAGCCAAGTAAGCCGGGCATCAAACAGCAATCCCAGAAAATGGTAAGTGTCAACAACCCTGAGCATGGCATCCTGAAAATAGAGCTCAGGGTGGGGATGGACAGTTCGACACCGACAAAAGTGCATAAAACAAGTCTTCGCAGGAGAAAATTGAAACCCATGAGCTAGGGCCCATGCCTGCGCCTTGCGTATGGCTCCCTGCAACCTACGTTCTGCAACACTAATGGTGGAGGAGCTGAACAAGATGCAGAAATCGTCAGCATATAACGTGGGTGATACAGACGACCCTACTGCTGCTGCAAGGCCATTAATGGCCACAAGGAAAAGGGCCACGCTCAATACTGAGCCCTGTGGAACGCCGTTCTCCTGAATATGAAGTGAACTATGGGATGTGCCAATTAAAACGCGGAATGTCCGAACAGATAATAGATTCTGAATAAAAATGGGGGGAGAGCCCCGGAGACCCCATCCGTGCAACGTGGCGAGTATATAGTGCCGCCACGTCGTGTCATATGTTCTGGAGAGGTCGAAAAAGATGGAGACAAGGTGTTGGCGCCTGGAAAAAGCAGTGCGGATTACAGACTCAAGAAAGACCAAAGTATCGGCGGTGGAACGGCCCTGACGGAAGCCGCTCTGGCACTGAGCCAGAAGACCCGAGACTCGAGCAGCCAACACAGCCGTCGACTCACCATACGTTCCAGTAGCTTGCACAGAGTATTTGTCAAGCTGATGGGCCGATAGCTATCCACAGTAAGCGGGTCCTTACCAGGCTTCAGCACCGGAATGATGGTACTTTCTCGCCACTGCGACGGAAAGACACCATCGCCCCATATGCGGTTGAAGATGACAAGAACACATCGCTGACAGTCCGGGGACAGGTGTTTGAGCATCTGATTGTTGACGCCATCTGGCCCAGAGGCTGTATCGGGGCACTGTGCCAGGGCACTTTGGAGTTCCCACAAACTAAATGGGGCGTTATACGTCTCAGGGTGGCGAGAACCAAAAGAAAGCCGTTTGCCTTCCTCCTGGCGTTTAAGCGCGCGAAATGCAGGCAGGTAATTCCCCGACGCAGAGGCCCGAACATAGTGCTGTGCGAAATGCTCGGCGATTGCATCAGCATCGGTGGATACCGCCCCGTTGACGGTAAGCCCTGGGACACCTGTAGAGTGCTGCACTCCAAAGATGCGCCGAATCTTCATCCACACCTGGGAGGGTGAAGTACGGGAACCAATGGTGGAAACGTACCTCTCCCAGCACTCCTGTTTCCGCCTCTTGATGAGCCGCTGTGCCTGAGCACTGAGACATTTGAAGAAAATGAGGTTCTCCAAAGACGAGTGCCGCTTATGTCGCTGAAGAGCCCGCCGACGTTCTTTAATGGCTTCAGCGACCTCCGGAGACCACCAAGGCACTGCCTTTCACCGGGGGCACCCTAACAAACGAGGAATGGTACGTTCCGCAGCGGAAACAATTGCTGCAGTCAGTGTCTCAACCGCCACATCGATGGTACCGTGGGGGAGAGATGCAACAGTGGCAGCAGAGGAGAATGTTTCCCAGTTTGCCTTGCTAAATGCCCATCTAGGCAGGCGTTCATGGGATCGACACTGGGGTAGTGAAAGGAAGATGGGAAAATGGTCACTACCACACAAAACGTCATGGACTCTCCAGTGGACCGATGGTACAAGCCCTGGGCTGCCCAACGACAGATCTATGGCCTAGAACGTGCCATGCGCCACACTGAAATGCGTGGCAGCGCCAGTGTTTAAGAGGCAGAGGTCGAGTTGGGAGATGAGATTCTCGACATCTCTGCCTTGGCCAGTAATCTTCGATCCACCCCACAGGGGATTGTGGGCGTTAAAATCCCCAAGGAGAAGAAAAGGCGTGGGAAGTTGGGCGACAAGTGCAGCCAATTCGGTCAGGGAGACTGTACCACCTGGAGGGAGATAGACACTTCAGACGGTTATGTCCTGGGTAGTCCTTATGCGGACAGCCACAGCTTCCAAAGATGTTTGAAGGGGCACAGGAGCTCTATATACAGAGGTAAGGACATACACGCAGGCTCCACCTGACACACTATTGTAAGTGCTACGGTTGCAGTAATAACCCCTGTATCCACAGAGGACAGGGGTCCGCATTGCCAGGAAACAGGTTTCCTGGAGAGCAATGCATAAAGCAGGTGTCATGCTTACAAGCTGACATAGCTCAGGTAGATGGCTAAAATAAGCACCACAATTCCACTGGAGGATTGTACAAAGCGTGTCCTGTACAAGCATTCAGGCACTGAAAATGCAAATTACTGGGCAGGGTCACATGCTGCCACCGACTGAGTGACGGACGTCGCTACGGCCATCATTTCTGAGGAGACGGCGAGACCCAGGTCATCAGGGGACGCAAAGAGCTCGACCTCATCCTCAGAGGCTGAGCTGACAGGAAGTGTTGGTGCGGGAACCACTGGGTCCTTATCCTTCTTGGAGAGCTTCCTCTTCTCTCTCTTGTCTTTGGGAGGAGGGTTGGCATGCTGGGAGGGCTTTTCTGACGCATTATCAGGAACAGAGGAAGAGCGTGAAGCCCTTCGACCAGCAGCTGGTGGCTTCTTCAGCCACTGGCTAGTGTCTTGTGAGACACTGGGGAAGTCCTTGGAAGGGACTCCCCCAAGGGATCCCTTCTGAACAAGTGAGGCCGGAGAAGGCTGTTGCGTCTCCGGCTGAGCAGCCGGAGAGAGCTGTCGTTTCCCCGGCTGAGGAGCCGGAGAGGGCTGTCGCCACTCTGGCTGAGAGGTGGGGACCGACGTCCCCGGTTGCTTGGGGCGCACTGCTCCCAAACTGGGTGTTTTGGGAGCAGTGGAAGAGAGAGTGGCCCCCACCGGTGGTGGAGCAGGCGAAACGTGACTGTTCGGTGGGCCAACTGTGAAAGGAGTCTTTGCAGGAACTGGTGGCTGCAGTGTTACAGCAGCATAACTCTTCAACATAGGTGTGGGGTTGAGCCATTCTAATTTCTTCCTCGCCTCTTGGTAAGTTAAACGGTCCAGGGTCTTAATTTCTTGTATCTTCCGCTCTCGTTGGTAGGCTGCACAGTCTGGCGAGCAGGGAGAATGATGCTCCCCACAGTTAACGCAGGTGGGAGGTGGAGCACACGGAGCATTTGGATGCGAAGGTCGTCCACATTCGCGACACGTGGGGCTGGCAGTGCATCTGGAGGACATGTGTCCGAATTTCCAGCACTGGAAGCATCGCATAGGGGGCGGGACATAGGGCTTGAAATCGCACCGGTAGATCATGACCTTGACCTTCTCAGGCAAGCAGTCGCCCTCGAAGGCCAGGATGAAAGCACCGGTAGCGATCCTATTATCCTTGGGTCCCCTAAAGACACGACGAACGAAGTGTGCACCTCGTCGTGCCAGGTTCTCCCGTAGCTCGTCATCAGACGGTAGCAGAAGATCTTTATGAAAGATAATCCCCTGGACCAAATTTAGTGACTTATGGGGAGTGACGTTAACAGGTATGTCACCAAGCTTCTCACAGGCGAGCAACGCCCTTGACTGTGCAGAGGAAGGTGCTTGTATCAAAATGGCCCCGCTCCGCATTTTGGAAAGAGAGGCCACTTCCCCGAACTTATCTTCAAGATGGGTCACAAAGAACAGAGGCTTAGTCCCCAAAAATGAATCCCCATCAGTTCTGCTGCACACAAGATATCGCGGTGAATATGGCTCCTGTCTGTCCGCAGCCCTGCGTCCCTCCCAGGGCGTGGCTAGGGAAGGGAACGATTTGGGGTTATATGCCACAGCGTTAAAGTCTACTTTACCGCGCTTAGAGACGTTGGTGGTCGTGCGACCACCGGATTGAGATTGTACCCGCTTCATTGCGGGGTATCCGCCCCGATGCCACCCACTCCGACCAGGGGCTCTCCCCACGGGTGCCATCCAGCCACAGCAAAGGCCACCTAGCAGGATGGCCGTTGCCGGGAGTCCTGATGCCCCGGAGAGACGGGCATCTACTCCTTGGCTTACGTGGGGAGGCGGCAGCGCAGGCATCGGCAGTAAGATCCCTGTGTTGTCAGGGGCTACAACCTAGAGGGTACATGACGACCCCACCACAACGGGCTGGCTACCGTGCTGGATTTTGGGTGCCACGGGTAGTCCATAGTGATCGTGGGTGCAGATTATGATGCACTAAGGGCGTAACTTACACAATCCATCAGGTGTGTATGCCCAAAATGAGGGATGGAGGGTGCAGTTACGACACCCAGACGATAAGAGGGCACAGAGGACCGATGGTGCACCACGTAAGGGGTCCTTCCCCAAAAGGCTCTTACTTCTGTTATGGAGGTCAAACCCTAATGGGGACCATCACATTAAAGGCCGAAACAGTTGAGACTCCTTTTAGTCGCCTCTTACGACAGGCAGGAATACCGCGGGCCTATTCTAACCCCTGAACCCGCATGGGGGAAATGGACACAGGCAGACAGTGATTGTTGGTAATGAGGATCACCATGTGGCTAAACATGCCTTGGTGCACGGCCAGCACATCCTGGCACAGTGTTACACCGTCCGGGTTATCTGGATACTTCCCACTAACACCAACCTGTCAGAACTCCGGAGATGGGAACTTGCCCTTCAGTATATCCTCTCTTCTCGTTATCCGCCAGGCCTCAACCTCCGCTAATT
Organism: Schistocerca piceifrons; assembly: GCF_021461385.2. Classification (NCBI taxonomy): domain Eukaryota; kingdom Metazoa; phylum Arthropoda; class Insecta; order Orthoptera; family Acrididae; genus Schistocerca; species Schistocerca piceifrons. Next base: position 967,711,157 of record NC_060149.1, read on the forward strand.
TCAAGTTGCCGCCACTCGTACCTCACCTGTCTTTCAACATCATTTTTGCCTCTGTACTTCTGCCTAGACTGACATCTCTGCCCAAACTCTTTGTCTTTAAATATGTCTGCTTGTGTCTGTGTATGTGTGGTTGGATATGGGTGTGTGTGCAAGTGTATACCTGTTCTTTTTCCCCCTAAGGTAAGTCTTTCCGCTCCGGGGATTGCAATGACTCCTTACCCTCTCCCTTAAAACCCACATCTCTTCGTCTTTCCCTCTCCTTCCCTCTTTCCTGATGAAGCAATCGTTGGCTGTATATCTATACACACACACACACACACACACACACACACACACACACACACACACACACACACACACAAAGATGTAGTGACTTACCAAATGAAAGTGCTGGCAGGTCAAAAGACACACAAACAAACACAAACATACACACAAAATTCAAGCTTTCGCAACAAACTGTTGCCTCATCAGGAAAGAGGGAAGGAGAGGGAAAGACGAAAGGATGTGGGTTTTAAGGGAGAGGGTAAGGAGTCATTCCAATCCCGGGAGCGGAAAGACTTACCTTAGGGGGAAAAAAGGACGGGTATACACTCGCACACACACACATATCCATCCACACATATACAGACACAAGCAGACATATTTAAAGACAAAGAGTTTGGGCAGAGATGTCAGTCGAGGCAGAGGCAAAGATGTTATTGAATGACAGGTGAGGTATGAGTGGCGGCAACTTGAAATTAGCGGAGATTGAGGCCTGGTGGATAACGGGAAGAGAGGATGTATTGAAGAGCAAGTTCCCATCCCCGGAGTTCGGATAGGTTGGTGTTAGTGGGAAGTATCCAGATAACCTGGACGGTGTAAAACTGTGCCAAGATGTGCTGGCCGTGCACCAAGGCATGTTTAGCCACAGGGTGATCCTCGTTACCAACAAACACTGTCTGCCTGTGTCCATTCATGCGAATGGACAGTTTGTTGCTGGTCATTCCCACATAGAATGCGTCACAGTGTAGGCAGGTCAGTTGGTAGATCACGTGGGTGCTTTCACACGTGGCTCTGCCTTTGATCGTGTACACCTTCGGGTTACAGGACTGGAGTAGGTGGTGGTGGGAGGGTGCATGGGACAGGTTTTACACCGGGGGCGGTTACAAGGGTAGGAGCCAGAGGGTAGGGAAGGTGGTTTGGGGATTTCATAGGGATGAACTAACAGGTTACGAAGGTTAGGTGGACGGCGGAAAGACACTCTTGGTGGAGTGGGGAGGATTTCATGAAGGATGGATCTCATTTCAGGGCAGGATTTGAGGAAGTCGTATCCCTGCTGGAGAGCCACATTCAGAATCTGATCCAGTCCCGGAAAGTATCCTGTCACAAGTGGGGCACTTTTGTGGTTCTTCTGTGGGAGGTTCTGGGTTTGAGAGGATGAGGAAGTGGCTCTGGTTATTTGCTTCTGTACCAGGTCGGGAGGGTAGTTGCGGGATGCGAAAGCTGTTTTCAGGTTGTTGGTATAATGGTTCAGGGATTCCGGACTGGAGCAGATTCGTCTGCCACGAAGACCTAGGCTGTAGGGAAGGGACCGTTTGATGTGGAATGGGTGGCAGCTGTCATAATGGAGGTACTGTTGCTTGTTGGTGGGTTTGATGTGGACGGACGTGTGAAGCTGGCCATTGGACAGATGGAGGTCAACATCAAGGAAAGTGGCATGGGATTTGGAGTAGGACCAGGTGAATCTGATGGAACCAAAGGAGTTGAGTTTGGAGAGGAAATTCTGGAGTTCTTCTTCACTGTGAGTCCAGATCATGAAGATGTCATCAATAAATCTGTACCAAACTTTGGGTTGGCAGGCCTGGGTAACCAAGAAGGCTTCCTCTAAGCGACCCATGAATAGGTTGGCGTACGAAGGGGCCATCCTGGTACCCATGGCTGTTCCCTTTAATTGTTGGTATGTCTGGCCTTCAAAAGTGAAGTAGTTGTGGGTCAGGATGAAGCTGGCTAAGGTAATGAGGAAAGAGGTTTTAGGTAGGGTGGCAGGTGATCGGCGTGAAAGGAAGTGCTCCATTGCAGCGAGGCCCTGGACGTGCGGGATATTTGTGTATAAGGAAGTGGCATCAATGGTTACAAAGATGGTTTCTGGGGATAACGGATTGGGTAAGGATTCCAGGCGTTCGAGAAAGTGGTTGGTGTCTTTGATGAAGGATGGGAGACTGCACGTAAGGGGTTGAAGGTGTTGATCTACGTAGGCAGAGATACGTTCTGTGGGGGCTTGGTAACCAGCTACAATGGGGCGGCCGGGATGATTGGGTTTGTGAATTTTAGGAAGAAGGTAGAAGGTAGGGGTGCGGGGTGTCGGTGGGGTCAGGAGGTGGATGGAGTCAGGTGAAAGGTATTGTATGGGGCCTAAGGTTCTGAGGATTCCTTGAAGCTCCGCCTGGACTTCAGGAATGGGATTACCTTGGCAAACTTTGTATGTGGTGTTGTCTGAAAGCTGACGCAGTCCCTCAGCCACATACTCCCGACGATAAAGTACCACGGTCGTGGAACCCTTGTCCGCCGGAAGAATGACGATGGACCGGTCAGCCTTCAGATCACGGATAGCCTGGGCTTCAGCAGTGGTGATGTTGGGAGTAGGATTAAGGTTTTTTAAGAAGGATTGAGAGGCAAGGCTGGAAGTCAGAAATTCCTGGAAGGTTTGGAGAGGGTGATTTTGAGGAAGAGGAGGTGGGTCCCACTGTGACGGAGGACGGAACTGTTCCAGGCAGGGTTCAATTTGGATAGTGTCTTGGGGAGTTGGATCATTAGGGGTAGGATTAGCTGAGATGAAGTTAATGCTACAGTTGTACATCCAGAAGCCAAAAGAAGGAAAGCGTTGGGAGGTGGAGGAGAAAGTGGTATGTTATCTACAAAAAAATATATATGTAAGTGGTATGAATGTCAACAACGTACACAAACAATAGTGAACCAGGGAAGAGCAACAAACATTATGATGCGGAATGTCTAGCAAGTAACACAGTGCCCCAGGTGTTTGAGGATTTTTTTTTCTGAGAAACTAATGGATACTATTATTGAACAAAGCGAAATTTATGCTTGCCAACATAACAGAATAAATTTTCTGCTAACCAAAGAAGAACTAAAATTATTTATTGGCGTACTACTTCTGAGTGGTTATCATAAGCTTCCCCACAAGAATAAGTACTGGGAACAGGTTCCTGATGTCGGTGTTCCTTTAGTCTTCAACTCCGGGTCAAGAAATAGGTTTTGGGAAATAAAGAGATTCATTCATCTCAATGACAACTCCAAAATAGACAGAAACGACAAGATGTACAAACTGAGGTTATAATTTGAAATGCTGAAATAGGAATTTGGTAAATTTGGCGTATTTCATTCAGAACTCTCAACTGATGAAATAATGGTACATTATTATGGCAAACATTCAGCTAAAATGTTTCTGAGGGGAAAGCCTATCAAATTTGGATATAAAATTTGGTGTCTTACAAGTTCCAATGGCTTTCTTTATAATTTTTCACCATACCGTGGCAAGACTGACAACAAACAGGAGCCCTTAGGATTGACAGTCTGTCACGCTGACCACTCAGCTACCAGGGCGGACAGCAAATTGATGGGAGGACGGGTGAGCACAGATGTACGACTAGATCCAGGAAATCATTTCTTTGTGCCAAGTAAAACACAGAAGAGATGTGCTTACTGCAAGAAAAAAAACAACAAAAATTTGTGATAGGTACAATGTTGGTGTACATGACAAGTATTTTGCTTCATTTCATACTGAATATGCATTCCATAATATTAAAATATTCTTTATTTAATGTTTGTGTTGCTTCTTACAATATTATGCATGGAGAATAAGATTGTGAATTTGGATAGCGCATTTGGCCAATGTCCCAAAAATGGGACGTCTGTAGTTTTTGTTCTAATAAACTGAAACTTTTCAAAACAACTTTTTATTCAATTTATCACTCAATGTAACATATTTATGTATAAAAGTTTGCAAAAAAAAGATCCAATAGTGTTCTGGCCGGTAGAGCGTTAAGGGAAAACCAGATGTAACACAAAATGTCTGGCAGAAAATCTGCTACAGGAACTACATCACAAACCCCGACTGCTCACAGATTATGCAAAGGACAATGGTAACTTCCGAAAATTCTCAAAAATACACATTTATTTGCATTGATATACAATGAAATTCAGGGGTGATGTATACTTTGGCTGAGCTGTGAACCACAAAGCATTGATTTGCTACGTAAATTACGTATACAAAACACTGGTAGCACTAACTTACAAAGTATAGTTTTGCAGGCATCTCAAAATTCTGAAACTAAACTATTTCTCACATAATTGGACAACAAAATAAGAGACAGACTATTGTGAATGAGGATGATAGGCATACTGTTCTAAAAATTTTTGAAAGAGCACAATTTAGTTTAAGCCTACAATTGACGCTAATAGTACTAGTTTATCACGGGATTCCCAAATGTTTGAAATTTCACAACATATCAGAATTCAAACAAGTATCGATACAATCAATGAAAAATTACGCAGAAGTGACATGAACAGCAAAATATACTAATATAGAACTTCAAATAGACACATTATCTAGTACAAACAGTCCCCACATAAGGGAAAATTCCTAAGTCAGCTTTATTTAAATGGGTAAATAAAATAAATAACAAAACTGGAAATTGTCCCTCCTCTTGCAATGGATTGCTACTGGACAACTGCTTTTGTACATTAAATGGAGAGTACAGTACACATCTAATTAACACCAATGGATTTATTTTCACAGAATAACAATCTTTGGATACTGCACTGCATAGTGTGGGAATTCTGAGACATTCTGGGTTGCTGCAGAGTGATTCATTTTCTAAAATAGACAGTGTAGTGGTGTACACTGTTAACACACTAGGCATATTACACGGGCCACTTGTTCACTCCTTTTGTACACACATCAGTTAGACTGAGGTAGCAATGGAGTTTAAAAGAAGACATTCATACATGGCACTGAATTTAAGATAGAAGTGAATTTAAAGCAGTATTTGGAATCTCTTCATGCAATAAAGCAACAGTCTGCTGCTGATGTAATGATTTCTGAGACACACTCTTGAAGACTGAAGTCAATAATGACAGCCACTACTGAAGGAAACTAGCTTCACCTCTGGATAATGATGACTGAAGAGGACAGCTCCCCACTGTCTCTACCAACAAAATGAATGCAATCTTTGAATCAGATCAGAACTAGTTTGTTGAGTTCCTGCATGGCAATCTTCAGATCAGAAAAATAGTTGTGAAGATCAGAAAAATAGTTGTTAGATACAACACCTTTTAACACTTGAGTAAAAAAACTTGCTGCTAAATCCTGATATTAAACAGTTGAAAAATTTGATTCTCAGTGGTCAAAAGCAGCATACAATAACTAATGACAGAAAACAACTGTACCAATCTTAGAAACAAACATGTGATAGACCTTCTCAGAACACACCCATATGGCAAAAGTGAAAAAGAGGACACAAAAATTATTAATGTCATTGGATGAAAATGATACTTTTCAACTTAAGATAATATAGTTACTAAAAATATTTTTAGTTAAGCAACTAGTTTCAGCTCGAAAAGCCATTTTTTGGTTTACACACATAGCGAGGTCTCACAGAAATAAAAAGACAGCAAACTCACACTATGTGCTACTGTTCATCATGGCTTACAAATTACAGTAGAAATGCTACTGTTTGTTGTACTTTAAAAACATTTAAAATGGCTTTTTGGGCCAGAACTAACTGTACAGGGTGATTCAAAAAGAATACCACAACTTTAAAAATGTGTATTTAATGAAAGAAACATAATATAACCTTCTGTTATACATCATTACAAAGAGTATTTAAAAAGGGTTTTTTTCACTCAAAAACGAGTTCAGAGATGTTCAATATGGCCCCCTCCAGACACTCGAGCAATATCAACCCGATACTCCAACTCGTTCCACACTCTCTGTAGCATATCAGGCGTAACAGTTTGGATAGCTGCTGTTATTTCTCGTTTCAAATCATCAATGGTGGCTGGGAGAGGTGGCCGAAACACCATATCCTTAACATACCCCCATTAAAAAAAAAATAAATAAATAAATAAAAAAAATAAAAAAAAAATCGCAGGGGGTAAGATCAGCGCTTCTTGGAGGCCAGTGATGAAGTGCTCTGTCACGGGCTGCCTGGCGGCCGATCCATCGCCTCGGGTAGTTGACGTTCAGGTAGTTACGGACAGATAAGTGCCAATGTGGTGGCGCTCCATCCTGCTGAAATACGAATTATTGTGCTTCTTGTTCGAGCTGAGGGAACAGCCAATTCTCTAACATCTCCAGATACTGTAGTCCAGTTACAGTAGCACCTTCGAAGAAAAAGGGACCAAAATCTTTATTGCCTGAAATGGCACAGAAAACGTTCACCTTAGGCGAGTCACGTTCATACTGAGTTGTTTCCCGCGGATTCTCAGTGCCCCATATACAGACATTGTGACGGTTGACTTTCCCGTTAGTGTGGAAAGTTGCTTCATCACTAAACACAATCTTTGAAACGAAAGATTCATCTGTTTCCATTTGAGCAAGGATAAAATCACAGAAATCGATTCTTTTAATCTTATCAGCTGCAGACAGTGCTTGAACCAATTTCAGACGATAAGGTTTCATAACTAACCTTTTTCGTAGGACTCTCCATACAGTTGAATGTGGAATTTGCAGCTCTCTGCTAGCTCTGCAAGTCGATTTTCCTGGGCTGCGAACAAATGCTTGCTGGATGTGTGCTACATTTTCATCACTCGTTTTCGGCCGTCCAGAACTTTTCCCTTTGTACAAACACCCATTCTCTGTAAACTGTTTATACCAACGTTTAATACACCACCTATCAGGAGGTTTAACACCATACTTCATTCAAAATGCACGCTGAACAACTGTCGTCGATTCACTTCTGCCATACTCAATAACACAAAAAGCTTTCTGTTGAGCGGTCGCCATCTTAGCATCAACTGACGCTGACGCCTAGTCAACAGCGCCTCAAGCGAACAAATGTACAATTAAATGAAACTTTATAGCTCCCTTAATTCGCCGACAGATAGTGCTTAGCTCTGCCTTTTGTCGTTGCAGAGTTTTAAATTCCTAAAGTTGTGGTATTCTTTTTGAAACACCCTGTATAATTAAGGAGAGGTCTTATTAAAATACAACAGCTTAAATGGAAAAAATATCACCTTCATTCATTATGAAGGTTGTCGTAATGTCAGAGACATTTTGAATGTATCACACATATGTAAATTTAATTACCTGAGCAGATCAGTATCCTTCATCACTCCAAGTAATGTTGTAAACAGGATATGCAGTCTTCAGAATTTCTACAGTCTTGCTGTGGTCTGCCTTCCCAAACCCCTGAAATGAAGCAGTCCTTGGGTATTTTAAAACTAAAGTACAATTAAACAGTGTGCTACATATCACAATAATAATTAAACACTAAAACGAGAACTCTTAACTACAACTACATCATAAGTAAACAATGTGCTTGTACGTACACTAAAACTGCATCTAATACAGAGCACATGAAACCGTAAAGCAATCTGAAATTTTCTACACCACACATCACAACACAAAAGCAGCAGAAAAAGGGAGTGTGTAAAGACCATCAGAACAGATGTGCAAGATGCAGCATCAGAATTAATTTTTCTATTGATGGGTCTGGCATTGTACACAACACTGAAACACAAGCAGCAGTAACCGTGCAAAAAAATTAAACACGTACCCACAATCTGCAACTGTATTAACTGTGTTAAATGAAACAGGTAGGTCACAAAATGTGTGAAACACAGTCTGAAAAGTATAAAATAGGTGCGAGGGGTACAGAGGAATCATTTGGTCTGCTCCAAGTGCAAGGAATTGTTGATTTGAGTAATTATGACAACTGTCCTGGCAACTGGAAAAAGTCTTGTAAAAACACCAGGCTCACCACAATTCATGTGCTGCCGTAACTATACTCAATCAAAAGATACAGAAGCTGGTAATAATAATAATAATAATAATAATAATAATAATAATAATAATGTCATAAAATTATGGGACAGAAGATCCTCTCTCTCTCTCTCTCTCTCTCTCTCTCTCTCTCTCTCTCTCGCTACATATACAACTCTCTCTCGCTAAATATACAAGTGGAAGCAAGGATTGTGGCCTCAAAAGTAATCTGAAAGGTGTAAGAAAAAATCCTGAATCAGATTGAACAGCACAGTTGGTATCAGCCTTGTCCACGGAAGGCAAGGTTTCAGGATGTAGGCCTGGCCCGGCACATAGTTTTAATTTGTCAGGAAGTTTCATAATCATGGCTGCTACCCAGAACAACAGTAGCCATTTCAACCATAACACTTGTCCACAACACCACGCCCAAATTATTGTACACGGTTGTAAGAAGCATGATGATGATTTACAGGTATTAACATCTGGTGACATTTACTTCTGACCATCTAACAAGGTATTCTATAATTTGTGCCATGTAACCAAAGCAGAAACTGCTTTCCCATGGAGGAGCTTGGCGTATAACATTCTTAAAAGCTTTAAAAATACTTGAATTATAGGGCACACAACGTATGAACAGAAACTTCACTGTTCTTAAAATACCTTTTGTTAACTGTGGTCTGCAGCTTATACGAATTGTAGAAATGACATCATGTAACACTTTAAGCTGTTGATAATTTTTTTTTACGATGCAACCAGTTTTGGTCAAAGACCATTTTCGAGCACCTGTTGTTCCCACAGCATAGAAACAGGAAAAATTCAGGCAAAAAGGATATTTCAAAACTTCCTGGCAGATTAAAACTGTGTGCCCGACCGAGACTCGAACTCGGGACCTTTGCCTTTCGCGGGCAAGTGCTCTACCAACTGAGCTACCGAAGCACGACTCACGACCGGTACTCACAGCTTTACTTCTGCCAGTACCTCGTCTCCTACCTTCCAAACTTTACAGAAGCTCTCCTGTAAAGTTTGGAAGGTAGGAGACGAGGTACTGGCAGAAGTAAAGCTGTGAGTACCGGTCGTGAGTCGTGCTTCGGTAGCTCAGTTGGTAGAGCACTTGCCCGCGAAAGGCAAAGGTCCCGAGTTCGAGTCTCGGTCGGGCACACAGTTTTAATCTGCCAGGAAGTTTCATATCAGCGCACACCCCGCTGCAGAGTGAAAATCTCATTCAGGATATTTCAAAATTGTAGTAACAATACATACAATGCTTGTGGATATTTAATTTATATTTCTGACATTGTATTCTTTTGATATATAAAGTTTTTGCTGGTAATCAAATTCTGTAAGTGTTGCTTGTATTGTTACTATAATTTTCAAACATTCTTTTCATCCCAAATTTTCCCGTATCCGCGATGTATATACAACAGGTGCCTGAAAATGGTCTTCAACTGAAACCATTATGGTCTTCAACTGAAACCAGTCACACAGTAAAAAATTAAGTTGAATAACAGCTCAAGATGACACATACTGTCATTTCTACAACTCACTGCTTTTGGTACTACCTGTGAGTAGCTGTACACTTTGATGACCTCGGCACTGGGGTCATGCTGTATTCTGCCACCACCAGTGCACTCTGTATCAACGCCGAGGCCTTTCACCCTGTCCATCGTCTCATCGTAGACGTCCGAATGGAAGCCAACTCACTTGTATCCTCGCACCTAGTAACAGGAACCATAGTCAAACTTTGAACAAAATGTATCAAGAGTACTCAGCAAGAAGAAAACACAAAAGTAGCAACGTGAGTGGAAATTGTGGCATCAAAAATAATCTGAAAACATAACTTAAAGGAGCTGTTGTTATATCCACTATCTATAGGAAACACACACAGGAGCTTCTGTTTCTTTTTTTTTTTTTTTTTTCCCCCCATACCTACTGCAAATGCAAATGAAAGCTTTTGTATATTCGGACATGTGTTCTCTCGGAAAACACTGAACATAACGTAAATCATCTAGCTGACAAGGTAGTTGGCAACATCAGCACATGGCTTTTGGAGAACGGATTAATACTTCACTGCCAACAACTGAACTCTTGTAAAATAGAAATAGTCTTGTCCTGAGCTGGTCGAACAGACATTTTAAATTCTTAAGACTGAAGATAGATGAAAAGCTCTCTCAGAAGTATCATGTTCAACACCTTAAGCAGAAAATGAACACTTCTGTCTTCACTATACACTATGTCTTGGACACAAACACAAAAGCTTGTTTACTTTTGCTCTGTTATCTCATATGGTGTTATAGTTTGGGGCAATTCTGTGCACTTGGCAAGAATATTCTCATCCCTGAAAAATGCAGTCAGCAAGCTCTGCAGTGTCAGCTTGTGAACATTCAGGGTTGCCGCAAGTTTCCCCAAGTGACGTTCCCCGATTTCCAGCAAGTTTTAGCATTTTTCCCTGACAAATTTCAAGGTCTCAAGGGCAAGTAAAGACAAGTTCAAAAAAAAAAAAAAAATTGTAAGGACTTCTGTATTTCTTCCCCTCATGAGCAAAAATCTTAAGTACTAATTTCAGCATCTTTTGTAATGAACAGTTTTTAGATGGAGAAAGAAAGACAATGGTATATAATATTCCATTAAGACCACTGATGTTATTTTATTTCAATAAAACTAAACATATTTGGTGACACAAACACGCATTTCCTTGGAGTCACAAGACAGATTTAAAATACCTACACTGATTTCAGAAATAACCTCAGAAAAATGTAGGCCTATTGAAAGAAGTATATAAGGCAGGCCAAAATATACAGGTACATAGCATACAAACCGCCTGTGACTGCCACAAGTTGTTCTTCCTATCGCTCATACTTTCTAATATACAGGGTGTACATTACATCTGGGAACACTTTCAATTATTTATTGCACAAGAACCAAACATAGCACAGATATCACACACGTCATTTTGAAGAGAAACCCTGAAAGTTCTTTTTCATGTATACCACCACAGCATACTTTGGTGATTTGCCGATAGCACCAGTCATAAATATGGCAAGTTCAGGTGCGGAGCGAACTTTCTGTGTGTTGGAGTTCGACAAAAAAAGTGTGTGCTACAGCTGTTCAATGGATGTTTAGAACAAAGTACGGTAAGAAACCACCAACAAGGAAGGCACAACAAATTTATTATGACGGGTTGCTTGTGCCCAGCACAGAGAACCAGACATCCCAGTGTGAGTGAAGTGAATTTGTATTGCATACGAGAGACATTCATAAGGAGTCCAAAGAAATTGGTGCGTCGTGCATCCCATGAACTCGAAATGGCTCCACTGACTGTGGCAAGTCATGCGACAGAAGTTGTCTATGAAACCATTCAAATTGGAGCTAGGGTAGAAGGTCAATAACGACGACAAAGACAAGTGTTTTGAGTTTTGTTCACAGTTGCAACAATTGAATAAGGACGGGGATGGAATTTTGATCGCTTAAGTTTTAGCAATGAAGCCACTTTTGACACTAATGGGAAAGTGTACAGGCATAATTGTCGAATCTGGGGTACAAAGCATCCACACGAATGCATTGAATTTGGGTGTGATTCGCTAAATGTAAATGTTTTTTTGTGCTTTGTCGTGTCGAAAACTGTACGGGCCATTCTTCTTCGCCAAGAGCATTGTCACTGGATATTCCTACTCGGATATGTTGCAGCAATGGCTGATGCCTCAGATGCAATTGGGCTCTCCGTTCATCTTTTAGCAGGATGGGGCTCCACCCCATTTTCATCGTGAAGTTTGTGGGTACCTGAATACGGAGCTGCCGCATCGATGAACTGGCCATGCTACAGAAGGGAACAGCTGTTTCATGAAATGGCCTCCCTGATCACCAGATCTCACTCCGTGTGACTTTTTTTCTGTGGGGACACATTAAAGATCCGGTGTATGTATGGTCTCTACCACGTGATGTAGCGGAGCTCCGGGAGAGAATACGAGAAACAAATATCACAATTGACGATGCCATGCTGGGACAGGTATGACACGAATTCGATTACTGTATTGATGTCTGCCGAGTCACTCATGTTTCGCGTACTGAATGTTCGCAAAAAAAAAAAGATATGTACATCCTGTATAAATTATTTTCTAAGCCCCAAAATGTACTAGAATAAATAAAATGTTTATAAAACAATGTACCGCATAATGTACTTGCAGTGAGAAAGTCACAATTCCTGAACTCCATCGCCCGTGGCCTCTGGCCTGCCGAGGAGCACCACAGTCCTGAGTCCTCGGATAAATCACGAAAACCCACTGCATTATACCACACACAAACAGAGCCGGCCTGGGAGCAGATCGGCGAGACTAGATCCGATGGGCAGGGCTTGCACATTATTGGGAAACGATTGGCTTCAAATCGGCAGCCCCAATCCGTTAGAGAGACCCACAGAAATGGCCTGTGGTTTTGGCCCATCATGGAAGTCCATTCATGTGGTCAGCTTTACACAAGTCACTGACATTATGTTGACGAAATGAGATGGTGGTGATAAATCCATCAATTTGTGCAAATACTCTGAGAATTAATGCTAATGAAGATAGGTAGCAACTCACCGTAAAGATGATCGCTGAACCATGGACAGACACGTAGAAAAGACAATCACACTCTCACAACTAAATTTTCGGCCATAGCCTTTCTTAGAAAATAACACACACACACACACACACACACACACACACACACACACACACACACACACATTCACACAATCACTCAGACACAACTCGTGCACATATGACCGTTGTCTCCAGCCACTGGGTCAACAATCTCCAAGAATCATATCAAAACAAACCACCCCTCACGCCTCCCATCGGCAGCTACTAGGCTAGTGGCAAGAAGTGGTGGCAACACTGACTGCAAGCTGAGGGGAGTGGTAGGAAGTGGAGAAGCAGTAAGAATGAGGGAGTAGGGAAGCGGTGCATGTATTAAGCTGCATCCAGCCAGCGACGATGCAGGAAATCCCAGTAAACAAACTGTTTCATCTACTGAGACAAAAAACAAGATTTCTCCAGGTTTTTTTTTTTCCAAATTTCCCAGCAGGGCAGAAAAAAAGAGTGATACACGTAAGTATTCAAATCCACACACAAAGGTTACCTTGTGGTATGCTACAATTCTGCACAAGAGACCCTCACAATACATGAGAACTTCTCTATGCAACATGTAATTTATCCTAATTTCTCTTAATTTCATATTTTATTAATTCTGTAATTTCTTGTTTATAAATTTTATATTCAGCTTTCTGTAAACTAGGTACCACCTCATCCCACGAGCTTTGGCTCAAAGTCTCAAGATACGTGATAAAAAAAAATAAATGTCAATCCCAAAACCTCACACGCCAATATAATGATCTGCATGCAATCATTCTGTTGATAATGGCACATTAAATTTGGAAAAAAAAAACTGATGCCCTTGATAATTCAAAGCTGTCATTTAAAGTCACAATTGTATGTATTATAGAACACTGTACAGGAAAAATGGAGTTGTAAATGTAACTGTGTTTTAGTGAAAACGACGTTTTTTCAAATGATGGAGAACCAATGGAATACTTGTTGGTAACATCTGCTCTATACCATAAACCAGCACAGTACGGCACTTTATGAAGTTTAGTCAAAGGCCTGTTTTGTGAGATAATTTCTTTCTGGAAGTTGAATGCATTGCTTCCGTCACCAAAGCAGGCGTAAAAAAAAAAAAAAAAAAAATTTGCATTCAGCCCCCTCACATCATTACATCATCAGTGCAAACCAGACGATATTTCTCGTGTAAATCTACACGGCTATCTGGCAGTTCACACTTAAGGATACAGGGCATTTTTCCAGCTCAATATTATATTTCTTTCAGGCACTGTTTATAATGTATATGTTTCAAGATTTTTTGTTGATATCAGGTAATAGAGCACACTTTTTAAACAAATTAGAAGTATTTTGAATATTTTTGAACCTGCTGAGAGTTATTTAAAAAAAGTAACAAGGAAATTCTTCCTCAAACTGAGGTACCATTTAATCCAATGTTATACATTTGAAGGAGACCAAATTTTTACCAGACATTCATGACATGGCTGAGATACTAGACCTATTTAATTCCACCTATTACGTATATTACAAGGATAAAAAAGTATCACATCTTACATTTTAATATTTATAATTTTTTCCAAATAAAAATGTTATTTTTTCTATGATTTAGCTGATTCTGCAATAAAGCTTAGGTCTACTACATAAGTATGGACTACCAAAAGTTACAGAAAAAATTAGAGCAATGCTTTATAAACTTTAGGAAATATTTGTACCTGAATTCTGAAGAAAACAACTAGCGGGAAATTGCGAATGAACATATGAGTCCAATTAAACTGTGCCTCAGAACATTCCTGAAGCATAGTCTACATCCTGCAGCCTTTTTTTATCTTCAAGCTTCCTCTTGGCATTCCTTTTAGCACTTCTTGCTTCTTTGGTAACTTGAAGAGCGAATCTTTCAGCTTCATGCACCCGTTGTCTGTCACGCAGAAGAAATTGATCTTTCATATTAGAGCCACATTTTATGCCTAAATTTCTCAGGACTTCCTACCTTCCTATCACTCCGTCATTGAAACATAGCACACCATCTAGTACACCAACTTTTAATGTATTTAGTCCTACAAAAACATTCTTGAGTAATCTTTCCCGTATGGAATGGTTGAAACTTTCATTTGTATTCTGAGTGCCCCCATGAAGACATTTACCGTATTTACTCGAATCTGAGCCGCACTTATTTTCCGGTTTTTGTAATCCAAAAAACAGCCTGCGGCTTAGAATCGAGTGCAAAGTAAGCAGAAGTTCTGGAAAATGTTGGTAGGTGCCGCCACAACTAACTTCTGCTGTCGAATATATGTAGCACTACACAGGCATGCTTTGCAGGCACAAAGATAAATACTGGCGCCAAACCCTCTGCATGAGTGCATTAAAAAAAAAGGGGGGGGGTGGCAGACAAGTTTTTCCTCCGTCTCGAGTTTCGACCACTGCATTTTCATACATTATCCAACGAAGTAAATACAAATTCCGTATTGTGCACCTTTGAATGTAGCAGCATTTCAATGCACTTCGAAAATCCGACTGGCAAGACTGTTTGGGATGTTTGTCAATATGGCCAACTCTACGTTCTGAATTTTTTCCTAACTGTGAGAAGAGATGGTTCCTTATAGGAACTTTTATGAATTGTGAATAGCATGCAGTATTCTCTTCACATAAGAATAATTAGAATATAAACATTTTGCCATGTATTCTTTCGTGTTTGCTGCTAACTCATTTAAATCCTGTCTGCCTAATAAACTACGAAACTAGAGTGAGACAACAGCAAACGCGGAAAAATATAGATATCATCCCATGTTTATATTTGTATTATTCTTATGCCTAATAGTGATACAGTCAGAAATGAAGCACGGCAATTGACTAGATTTTTAAATCTAAGATGACTAATTTCAGTGCAGAATGTAATGTACTAAAGAGGTGCCTGCAAAGATTTTCAAACGGAGAAAAATTTTCGCTAAACTCCCGTTCAGAATATCTTCTATCATACGCTGTCTATTATTTGGTTCTTGTTGATCATTCTCAAAGAAAGCAGGAGTGTAGGTAACAGCAAATAGCAGTCTCTTGCCATTGTTTCGCTAACGAAGTACGCGAAAGAGGAAGGGTACCCGTATAATACGGACGGAGCGCCTGACGCATAGCAATGGCTACCTGGTAAAGCTTAACTACTGAGCTTACGACTCGAACCAAACTACTGTAGCTGTATCGTCATTCATTTGACCTAAATTGTGTCTCATATTACAATGGACCAAGTTTGTTTCGATTTGGAGGTGCGGCTTAAAACTTTTCTCTCCCCTTGAATTTCAAGTCTCAAATTTCAGGTGCGGCTTAGATTCGGGAAAATTTTTTTTCCTGGATTTCGAGTCTCATTTTTCAGGTGCGTCTTAGATTCGAGTAAATGTGGTACTAAGCAAAACGAGGTCCACTCAGGTCTCTAAAAATTGGTTTTATTTCATTCATAACAGGCTCAAGAAGATAATGCTTATGATATTTTGATAGTATATTTGACCACTTTCCTTTGCTTTTTGGTAACCACACCTAAGAATCTGCTCCTTTAGGGCAAAGTCCATGAACAGTGTGGTCATCTGTGGACAACTTATGAAAGTAGGTGGCCCATACAGCTTTCCTCATTGCTGTATCATCATTCAGAGGTGCATTTTGTCTAATGGCCAGTCCTTAATACCTCTGAAGGAGGTCTATTTCAGTTTCTGTCAATCTGTCTCAGCCAGACAGAGATTTTCAATCAGATAGCAATTTTCCTTTCATTTCTCTTCTTAGCTTCCTCAATCTAGCACCCATCCTCTTTTGCACATGTCCACAACACTCCAGTTTTGTTACGAAGCTATCACCATAAACATTCAACTCATTAATTTTATTGAAAGCTTTAGAGTACCCATCACCTAGGTACTTTGTATATCTAACGTTATAAACGGGCACTGACCTCTGAAATAATTTTAGAGCTCCATCACACTCCATACCTCTACTGTAACCATCATAATTATTATAACACTGATGTTCAATATGTCCTTCAGTGTTACTATGTCAGATGTGGCAATAATTAGATATGCACTCAACATCAACAACTTTTCCATTCTCCACAGAAGTAGCACTTAAAACACCATTCAAGGAACGATGTCCTCGATGTTGTCATGTCCCATCAAGTGCAACAGCAATGTCCCTTGTTTCACTAATATTAACAATTTTTTCTGCTGCACATTTCATAAATGCTTTAGACACAACCGTCAAGGCACCTAAAAGTATTCTTATGTACTTGCTGAACCTACTGGGAGGAGGAAGGTCAATCAAATGACAAAACGTTTGTGCAGCCTTTTTTTCCTTTTCCTATTGCACGCATTGCGTACACTAACCTCAAATTCACATCATATGAATTATGCACAATGTTCAAAGTCATTTTCGAGGTAGATTTATTGCAGGATCTACACAGACCAACTAATTTTGACGCTAAACCCTTCCTGCTACTTTGTTGTTCAGTTATTTCCAGACAGCCTACACCATCACATTGTTTACATTTTTCCACTTCCTTTATCAAAGAAGATAAGATACCCACACCAACAACAACAAATCCACTACAAACAGCGTCATTTTTAACACAAAAATTTGAATCACCAGGAGGCGTGCCATGTGCGAATTTCTTCACTGAAGAACTGACACGTAGGTTACTTTCAACAGTGTGGCTTGTTTTGTTTGTGAACTGGTTACCACAGAATTTCCTTTCATTGAATTTCTTGATGTGTGGCACACTAACAAATATGTATTTTCACAAATATATGTAGCGCTTGGGAAACAAACGTTTATTAACATGTGAACAAACTGCTTCAGAACACAAAAGTAAATACTTGCAAAGATAATCATTTACAGATGCTAGAAACCTGCACTGTTACCAACATATACAATGTATCATACACATAATCGCTGGAAACAGAAAGAAAGTGCACAGTTCTTTTCAAAATAATACTAGTTTCTGTAACAGAAATAAAGGGGGCATGGCAGTATACAAGGTGTGAATGTAAAGTAATGACACTGATGTGAAAAAAAATGTTGCTTACAGTTTTAGTCAATTTTCGTGTTGTCTCCTTCAAAGTTCCCTTCTGATTGCACACACTTTTTTTAGCACTTCTGCCATTGATGGTAACATTTCTGGAACTCATCTTCTGTAATATCCTCCAAGACCTTCGTCACAGCTTTTGGGACATCTTGTGTTGTTTGAAAATGGTGTCCTTGACCGCCATTTTGATTCTTGGACAGAGAAAAAAGTTGCACGGAGCAATATTTGGTGAATAAGGTGGCTCTGGCAGTATCGAAATTTGTTTTGAGGTAAAAAATTACTGTACTGACAGAGCAGTATGGGTTGGTGCATTATCGTGATGCAGAATCCAATTATCAGCAATGTTATTATTAGACAAACCGTTCCTCGATTGATGTGCAGTTCTCCTGCAATCATTTTCATGGATAACCTTCTATCAGATTTTATGAGTTCATGCACCCTGGCCAAGTTGACATCCGTCCATGAGGTTGACAGTCGTCCACTGCAGTCTTCATCTTCAACAATTGTTCTGCCTTCACTAAACATTTTATGCCAATCAAAAACTTGAGCTTTTGACATAACCTCCTCTCCAAAAGCCTTCTTAAGCTTACCGTAAGTTGTCATCGCGTTTTCACTCAATTTAATGCAAAAAGAAATGGCATACTGTTGCGCAATATTATGCAGTTCCATTTCCGTGATGAGAGACACTAACACGTGTTAACTTATTACAGCACAACTAATGACTGAGCAGTTGCTTCAACATGCCGCTTGAACTAGAAGCGGCTTATAGACCAAGGTCACAGATATTGTGCCTACGCAAGCCTGCAGGGGTGCCACATCTTGCAAAGAAAATCAGTCTCATTACTTTATTGTCGCACCTCGTACATGACCGTAACTTTAAAATTTGGTATGTATAGGTCATTTTTCATTTCAAACCCTACAGTGTATATATCAATGTAATCAGGAAAGACTATAGAATTTAATAAAGTCATTAAAAAAATTTTGATTTTTCCACCATTTATAAGTATCCTGTATCCTTAAGTGTTCGGCAGAGGATTCATCGAAAAGCCTTCAGACTATTTCTGTAACATTCCCCTCTTCAACAGCTTCTGTGGGAGCTCTGATTTCTCTTACTTTATCACGATAATAATTTCTCCTTATGTAGGTGGGTGCCAACAAAATATTTTGCCATTCAGAGGAAATTTCTTGAAAACATCTCATCATAACAAAAAACACCTTTGTTTTAATGACTGTCACCCCAACTTGTATATCATGTCAGGGTATATGCGGACAAGGAAAAAAAATTCCCAGATTTCTCAGTCAAAAATACACTTTCCCCCAAGTGAAAACATACTTTTTCCCTGTTAACTGACGGTATATTTTCTCTTGGAACTGTATAACTTATAAGTCCTTTGATTATGGTTTTATACACGGGCGTAGAATTTCCTGGCGCTTTAAGAAAAAAAAACACGCATTTTGGAAAGATCTTTGATGTGCAGCAACATGTATGCTGCATATTTTTGTATTAGGAAAGTATAAACTCGAATTCCACCAAACACCGCATGTTACTTTCCAAAGCATTGAAATGGAGATTGGGATGCGCTTTTGTAAGTTAGTCATAGCTCATTTCATGCGATTTCGCCAGCCGATCACAGCAGGTATTCAGAGCTTAGGACACGTGATGTAGTCAACCAACAGCAACATCACTGTTAAGTTGCGCGAACACACAAACAGAAAAAGTTAATGGCTCAAATTAATGTAAATGGTGTTGCTAAACGAAATGCAAAGCCTTCACATATAATATTGGTCTATCTGATTAATACGCTGCAAGAGAAGCTAAGCTTTCTCATAAAATGTTGGTCTTTTATGCGCGTATTACAATTTAAGATGTATCACACAAAGGTGCCAGTAAAATTTTTAATAACGACATAAATGTCTGATCTTCCAGGCTCAAAATTCATCTAAATGGCTCATCATCAAAGAGTTGATTTTTAAATGAGAGTCAAACACTTTGTGATTTAAGAAATTCATCGTACATTATCTCACATAGTTCTGGTGTAACTGCTAGAATGGTACTTTGATGGTAACGATTTTCAACCCACCATTCGAAATATTTTCCCACGACCTGTTAGAAATAGGTTCGTTTCTGCAGTTGCCAGAGAGCGCCAGATGACAGGCGTCACCGCGCAAGCGCAGCTACGATGTCGTAGGGAGCCCGCATGTTCGTACGTGTGAAACATTAAAAGATCTTACATTATGTAAGAAACAAGACATCAGAGGATACTCCAAGAGAATCGGAATTTCGTGACCCATACTAAAATGTTCACATTTAAAGTGCAAATTTGTATGTCCAGAATCCCACGACCGGTTATTAAGCTTTTCTATGTGGTTTTTGGGATGTAAATTTTCTTGGAGTACCAGTACTGTCCTGTCTCATGTTTGGTTCTTTATTATGGTGTATGGTGCATCGGAATCTGATACTGGTGTCCCAGGAGCTGCTCAAGCCGCAAGCTCTTAGAAGATACACTCTTCTTGTACTTAAGTCGGCATTGTCCCTTTCGTATTCATTCCCGATGCAATTTCTGTGTTTCATAGTCAATGTGAAGGACCAAGGGATACATTAAACTTGAACTGGTGCATCGGAATCTAAAACTGGACTCCCAGGAGCCGCTCAAAGCACGAACTCTTAGAAGATTCACTCTTCTTGTGCTTATGTCAGCATTGTCCCTTTTGTATTCAATGCCGACGCAATTTCTGTGTTTCATGGTGAATGTGAAGGTCCAAGAGATACAGTAAACCTGCACTGGTGCTACGGAATCTAATTCAGGTCTCCCAGGAGCCGCTAAACCACAAACTCTTAAAAGATTCACTTTTCTTGTACTTAAGTCGTTCATTGTCCCTTTCATATTCAATCGCGATGCAATTCCTGTGTTTCATGGTCAATGTGAAGGTCCAAGAGATACAGTAAACCTGCCCTGGTGCATCGGAATCTAGTACTGGTCTCCCAGGATTAGATCAAACCACAAACTCTTAGAAGATTCACTCTTCTTGTACTTAAATCGGCAGTGTCCCTTTTATATTCAATCCCGATGCAATATCTCTGTTTAATGGTCAATGTGAAGGTCCAAGCGATACGGTATACCTGCGCTGGTGCAACGGAATCTAAGACTGGTATACTGGTCTCCCAGGAGCCGCACAAACCATTAACTCTTGGAAGATTCACTCTCCTTGTACTTAAGTCGGCATTGTACCTTTTATACTCAACCCCGATGTAATTTCCGTGTTTAATGGTCAATGAAAGGTCCAAAGGGATACAGTAAACCTGCACTGGTAGATCGGTATCTAATACTGGTCTCCCAGGAGCCGCTCAAACCACAAACTCTTAGAAGATTCTATCTTCTTGTACTTATGTCGACATTGTGCCTCTTGTATTCAATCCCGATGCGGTTTCTGTGTTTCATGACAAATGCAAAGGTCCTAGGGTTACAGTAAACCTGCACTGGTGCATCGGAATCTAATACTGGTCACCCAGGAGCCGATAAAACCACAAACTCTTAGAAGCTTCACTCTTCTTGTACTTAAGTCGGCAATGTCCCTTTTCTTTTCAATCCCGAAGCAATGTATGTGTTTCATGGCCAATGTGATGGTCCAAGGGATACAGTAAACCTGCACTGGTGCATCGCAATCTAATAATGGTCTCCCAGGAGCCGTTCAAACCACAATCTCTTTGAAGATTCACTCTTCTTGTACCTAAGTCGGCATTGTCCCTTTTGTATTCAACCCCGATGTAGTTTTTGGTTTAATGGTCAATGTGAAGGTCCTAGGGATACCGTAAACCTGCACTGGTGCATCGGAATCTAATACTGGTCTCCCAGGAGACGCTCAAATCACAAACTCTTAGAAGATTCACTCTTCTTGTACTGAAGTCGGCATTGTCCCTTTTGTTTTCAATTCCGATGCAATTTCTGTGTTTCATGGTTAATGTGAAGGTCCAAGGGATTCAGTACAGCTGCACTGGTGCATCGAAATCTAATACTGTTCTCCCAGGAGCCGCTCAAACCACAAGCTCTTAAAAGATTCCCTCTTCTTGTACTTAAGTCGTTCCTTGTCCCTTTTATATTCAATCGCGATGCAATTTCTGTGTTTCATGGTCAATGTGAAGGTCCAAGAGATACGGTAAACCTGCACTGCTGCATCGGATTCTAATACTCGTTTCCCAGGAGCCGCTCAAACCACAAACACTTAGAAGACTTAATCTTCTTGTAATTAAGTCGGCGTTGTCCACTTTGTATTCAATGCCGATGCATTTTCTGCGTTTCATGGTCAATGTGAAGGTCCAAGATATACGGTAAACCTGCACTGCTGCATCGGATTCCAATACTCGTATCCCAGGAGCCGCTCAAACCACGAAATCTTAGTAGATTCACTCTTCTTGTACTTAAGTCGGCATTGTGCCTTTAGTATTCTATCCCATTGCAATTTCTGTGTTTCATGGTCAATGTGAAGGTCCAAGGGATACAGTAATCCTGCACTGGTGCATCGGAATCTAATTCAGGTCACCCAGGAGCCGCACAAAGCACAAAATCTTAGAAGATTCACTCTTCGTGTACTTAATTCGCCATTGTCCCTTTTCTATTCAATGCCGATGCAATTTCTGGGTTTCATGGTCAATGTGAAGGTCCAAGGGATACAGGAAACCTGAACTGGTGCATCGGAATCTAATACTGGTCTCCCAGGAGCCGCATAAAGGAGATTATCTTAGAAGATTCCCTCCTCTTGTACTTAAGTCGACATTGTGCCTCTTGTATTCAATCCCGATACGATTTCTGTGTTTTATGGCAATGTGGAGGTCCTAGGGATACAGTAAACCTGCCCTGGTGCGCCGAAATCTAGTACTGGTCTCCCAGGAGACGATCAAACCACAAACTCTTAGAAGATTCACTCTTCGTGTACTTAAATCGGCAGTGTCCCTTTTCCATTCAATCCCGAAGGAATATCTCTGTTTAATGGTCAATGTGAAGGTCCAAGGGATACAGTAAATCTGCACTGGTGCATCGGAATCTAATACTGGTCTCCCAGGAGCCTCTCAACAAACAAACTCTTAAAAGATTCACTCTTCTTGTACTTAAGTCGGCATTGTGCCTTTTGTATTCTATCTCGTTCCGATTTCTGTGTTTCATGGTCAATGTGAAGGTCCAAGGGATACAGTAAACCTACACTGGTGCATCGGTGTCTAATACTGGTGTCCCAGGATTCTCTCTAACCGCAAACTCTCAGAACATACACTCTTCTTGTACTTAAGTCGGCATTGTCAATTTTGTATTCAATCCCGATGCAATTTCTGTGTTTCATGATCAATGTGAAAGTCCAAGGGATACAGTGAACCTGCACTGGTGCATCGGAATGTAATTCTGGTCTCCCAGTTGCCGATCAAAGCACAGAGTCTTAGAGGGTTCACTCTTCTTGTATTAAGTTGGCATTGACACTTTTGTATTCTATCCCGATGCTATTACTGTGTTTCATGGTCAATGTGAAGGTCCACGGGATACAGTAAACCTGCACTGGTGCATCGGAATCTAATACCGGTCTCCCAGGCGCCGCTCAAAGCACTAACTCTTAGATGATTCACTCTTCTTGTACTTAAGTCCTTCATTGTCCCTTTTGTATTCACTCCCGATACAATTTCTGTGTTTCATGGTCAATCTGAAGGTCCAAGGGATCCAGTAAACCTTAACTGGCGCATCGGAATCTAATACTGGTCTCCCAGGAACCGATCGAAGCACAAACACTTAGAAGATTCACTCCTCTTGTACTTAAGTCGGCATTGTGCTTCTTGTATTCAATCCCGATATGATTTATGTGTTTCATGGCAATGTGGAGTTCCTAGGGATACAGTAAACCTGCCCTGGTGCATCGGAATCTAGTACTGGTCTCCCAGGAGACGATCAAACCACAAACTCTTAGTAGATTCACTTTTCGTTTACTTAAATCGGCAGTGTCCCTATTCCATTCAATCTCGACGGAATATCTCTGTTTAATGGTCAATGTGAAGGTCCAAGGGATACAGTAAACCTGCACTGGTGCATCGGAATCTAATACTGGTCTCCCAGGAGCCGCTCTTAGCACTAACTCTTAGACGATTCACTCTCCTTGTACTTAAGTCGGCATTGTCCCTTTTGTATTCAATCCCGATGCAATTTCTGTGTTTCATGTTGAATGTGAAGATCCAAGGGATACAGTAAACCTGCACTCTTGCATCGGAATCTAATACCGGTCTCCCAGGCGCCGCTCAATGCACTAACTCTTAGATGATTCATTCTTCTTGTACTTAAGTAGTTCATTGTCCCTTTTGTATTCATTCCCGATGCAATTTCTGTGTTTCATGGTCAATCTGAAGGTCCAAGGGATACAGTATACCTGAACTGGTGCATCGGAATCTAATACTGGTCTCCCACGAACCGATCGAAAACCCAAACTCTTAGAAGATTCACTCCTCTTGTACTTAAGTCGGCATTGTGCTTCTTGTATTACATCGCGAAGTGATTTCTGTGTTTCATGTTCAATGCGAAGGTCATAGGGATACAATAAGCCTGCACTGGTGCATCGGAATCTAGTACTGGTCTCCCAGCCGATGATTAAACCAGAACCTCTTAGAAGATTCACTCTTCTTGTACTTAAATCGGCAGTGTCCCTTTTGTATTCAATCCCGAAGCAATTTCTGTGTTTCATGGTCAATGGGAATGTCCAAGGGATACAGCATACCTGCACTGATGCTCCAGAATCTAGTACTGGTCTCCCAGGAACCGCTCAAACCACAAACTCTTAGATGATTCACTCATCTTGTACTTAAGTCGGCATTGTCCCTTTTGTATTCAACCCCGATGTAATTTCTGTGTTTAATGGTCAATGTGAGGTCCAAGGGATACAGTAAACTTGCACTGGTAAATCAGAATCTAATACTGGCCTCCCATGAGCCGCTCAAACCACAAACTCTTAGAAGATTCACTCTACTTTTACATAAATCGGCAGTGTCTCTTTTGTATTCAATCCCGAAGCAATTTCTGTGTTTCATGCCCAATGCGAAAGTCCAAGGGGTACAGTAAACCTGCACTGGTGCATCGGAATCTAATACTGGTCTCCCAGGACCCGCCCAAAGCACAATCTCTTAGAAGATTTACTCTTCTTGTACTTAAGTCAGGATTGTCCCTTTTGCATTCAATCCCGATGCAAATTCTGTGTTTCATGGTCTATCGGAAGGTCCAAGGGATACAGTAAACCTGCACTGGTGCATCGGAATCTAATACTAGTATCCCAGGAGCCGCTAAAAGCAGAAAGTCATAGAAGATTCACTTTTCTTGTACTTAAATCGACAGTGTCCCTTTAGGATTCCATCCTGTAGCAATTTCTGTGTTTCATGGTCAATGGGAAGGTCCAAGGGATACAGTATAACTGCACTGATGCAACGGAATCTATGACTGGTATACTGGTCTCCCAGGAGCCGCTCAAACCATTGACTCTTAGAAGATACACTCTTCTTGTACTTAAGTCGGCATTATCCCTTTTATATCCAACCCCTATGTAATTTCGGTGTTTAATGGTCAATGTGAAGGACCAAGGGATACAGTAGACATTCACTGGTGCATCGGAATCTAATACTGGTCTCCCAGGAGCTGGCAAATCACAAATTCTTAGAAGATTCACTCATCTTGTACTTAAGTCGGGATTGTCCCTTTTGTATTCAATCCTGATGCAAATTCTGTGTTTCATGGTCAATCTGAAGGTCCAAGGGATAAAATAAACCTGCACTGGTGTATCGGAATCTAATACTGTTCTCCCAGGAGCCGCTCAAACCTCAAACTCTTAGATGATTCAATCTTTTTGTACCTTAGTCGTCACTCTCCCTTTTGTATTCAATCCCCATGTAATTTCTGTGATTCATGGTCAATGTGAAGGTCCAAGGGATAGAGTAACGTGCACTGGTGCATCGGAATCTAATACTGGTCTCCCACGAGCCGCTCAAAGGACAAACTCTTAAAAGAATCACTCTTCTTGTACTTAAGTCGGCATTGCCACTTTTGCTTTCAATGCCGATGAAATTTCTTTGTTTCATGGTCAATGTGAAGGTCCAAGGGATACAGTAAACCTGCACTGGTCCATCAGAATGTAATACTGGTCTCCCGTGAGCCGCTCAAACGACAAACTCTTAGATGATTCTATCTTCTTGTACTTATGTCGTCATTGTGCCTCCTGTATTCAATCCCGATGCGATTTCTGTGTTTCATGGAAAATGCAAAGGTAGTAGGGTTACAGTAAACCTGCACTGGTGCATCGGAATCTAATACTGGTCACCCAGGAGCCGATAAAACCACAAACTCTTAGAAGCTTCATGCCTCTTGTACTTAAGTCGGAATTGTCCCTCTTGTATTCAATCCCGAAGCAACATATGTGTTTCATGGCCAATGTGATGGTCCAAGGGATACAGTAAACCTGCACTGTAGCATCGCAATCTAATAATGGTATCCCAGGAGCCGCTCAAACCACAATCTCTTTGAAGATTCACTCTCCTTGTACCTAAGTCGGCATTGTCCCTTTTGTATTCAACCCCGATGTAGTTTTTGGTTTAATGTTCAACGTGAAGGTCCTATGGATACAGTAAACTTGCACTGTTGCATCGGAATCTAATACTGGTCTCCCAGGAGACGCTCAAATCACAAACTCTTAGAAGATTCACTCTTCTTGTACTTAAGTCGTTCATTGTCCCTTTTATATTCAATCGCGATGCAATTTCTGTGTTTCATGGTCATTGTGAAGGTGCAAGAGATACGGTAAACCTGCACTGCTGCATCGGATCTAATACTCGTATCCCAGGAGCCGCTCAAACCACGAACTCTGAGAAGATTCACTCTTCTTCTACTTAAGTAGGCATTGTCTTTTTAGTATTCTATCCCGTTGCAATTTCTGTATTTCATGATCAATGTGAAGGTCCAAGAGATACGGTAAACCTGCACTGCTGCATCGGATTCTAATACTCGTACCCCAGGAGCCGCTCAAACCACAAAATCTTAGAAGATTTACTCTTCTTGTAATTAAGTCGGCGTTGTCCTCTTTGTATTCAATGCCGTTGCATTTTCTGTGTTTCATGGTCAATGTGAAGGTCCACGATATACGGTAAACCTGCACTGATGCAGCAGATTCTAATACTCGTATCCCAGGAGCCGCTCAAACCACGAACTCTTAGTAGATTCACTCTTCTTCTACTTACGTCGGCATTGTGCATTTAGTATTCTATCCCGTTGCAATTTCTGTGTTTCATGATCAATGTGAAGGTCCAAGGGATACAGTAAACCTGCACTGGTGCATCGGAATCTAATTCAGGTCACCCAGGAGCCGCTCAAAGCACAGAGTCTTAGAGGGTTCACTCATCTTGTATTTAAGTTTTCATTGACACTTTTGTATTCTATCCCAATGCAATTTCTGTGTTTCATGGTCAATGTGAAAGTCCAAGGGATACAATAAACCTGCACTTGTGCATCAGAATCTAATTCTGGTCTCCCAGGAGCCGAACAAAGCACAGAGTCTTAGAGGGTTCACTCTTCTTGTACTTATGTTGGCGTTGACACTTTTGTATTTTACCCCAATGCAATTTCTGTGTTTCATGGTCAATGTGAAATTCCAAGGGAAGCGGTAAACCTGCACTGGTGCATCGGAATCTAATACTGGTCACACAGGAGCCGCTCAAAACTCAAACTCTTAGAAGATTCACTCTTTTTGTACTTAAGTCGGCATTGTCCTTTTTGTATTCAATGCCGATGCAATCTCTGTGTTTCATGGTGAATGTGAAGGTCCACGGGATACAGTAAACCTGCACTGGTGCATCGGAATCTAATATTGGTCTCCCAGGCGCCGCTCAAAGCACTAACTCTATGATGATTCACTTTTCTTGTGCTTAAGTTATTCATTGGTCTTTTGTATTCATTCCCGATGCAATTTCTGTGTTTCATGGTCAATATGAAGGTCCAAGGGATACAGTAAACCTTAACTGGTGCATCGGAATCTAATACTGGTCTCCCAGGAGCCGATCGAAGCACAACTCTTAGAAGATTCACTCCTCTTGTACTTAAGTCGGCATTGTGCTTCTTGTATTCAATCGCGATGTGATTTCTGTGTTTCATGGT
This sequence comes from Schistocerca piceifrons, assembly GCF_021461385.2. NCBI lineage: Eukaryota > Metazoa > Arthropoda > Insecta > Orthoptera > Acrididae > Schistocerca > Schistocerca piceifrons. Next base: position 967,738,928 of record NC_060149.1, read on the forward strand.
CAATGTGAAGGTCCTTGGGATACAGTAAGCCTGCACTGGTGCATCGGAATCCAGTACTGGTCTCCCAGCCGACGATTAAACCAGAACCTCTTGGAAGATTCACTCTTCTTGTACTTAAATCGGCAGTGTCCCTTTTGTATTCAATCCCGAAGCAATTTCTGTGTTTAATGGTCAATGGGACGGTCCAAGGGATACAGCATACCTGCACTGGTGCTACGGAATACAATACTGGTCTCCCAGGAACCGCTGAAACCACAAACTCTTAGATGATTCACTCTTCTTGTACTTAAGTCGGCATTGTCCCTTTTGTATTCAACCCCGATGTAATTTCTGTGTTTAATGGTCAATGTGAAGGTCCAAGGGATACAATAAACTTGCACTGGTCCATCAGAATCTAATACTGGCCTCCCATGAGCCGCTCAAATCACAAACTCTTAGAAGATTCACTCTGCTTTTACATAAATAGGCAGTGTCTCTTTTGTATTCAATCCCGAAGCAATTTCTGTGTTTCATGGCCAATGGGAAGGTCCAAGGGAAACAGTAAACCCGCTCTGGTGCATCGGAATCTAATACTGGTCCCCCAGCAGCCGCTCAAAACACAAACTCTTAGAAGATTCACTCCTCTTGTACCTAAGTCGGCATTGTCCCTTTTTTTTTTCAACCCCCAAGGTAGTTTTTTTTTTTAATGGTCAATGTGAAGGTCCAAGGGGTATAGTACACCTGCACTGGTGCATCGGAATCCAATACTGGTGTCCCGTGATCCGCTCAAAGCGCAAACAATTAGATGATTCACTCTTCTTGTACTTAAGTCGGCATTGTCCCTTTTCTATTCAACCCAGATGCAAATTCTATGTTCCATGGTCAATGTGAAGGTCCAAGGGATACAGTAAACCTGGACTGGTGCCTGGAATCAAATACTGTTATCCCAGGGGCCGCTCTAAGCACAAATTCTTAGAAAATTCGCACTTCTTGTACTTAAGTTGGCATTGTGCCTTTTGTATTCAATGCCGATGCATTTTCTGTGTTTCATGGTCAATGTGAAGGTCCAAGGGATACACTAAATCAGAACTGCTGCATCGGAATCTAATTCAGGTCTCCCAGTAGCCGCTCAAAGCACAAACTCTTAGAAGATTCACTCTTCTTGCTCTTAAGTCGGCATTGTCCCTTTTGTATTCAATGCCGATGCAATTTCTGTGTTTCATGGTCAATGTGAAGGACCAAGGGTTACAGTAAACCTGCACTGGTGCATCGGAATCTAATTCAGGTCTCCCAGGAGCCGCTGAAAGAACAATCTCTTAGAGATTCACTCTTCTTCTACTTCAGTCGGGATTGTTCCTTTTGTATTTAATCCCGATGAAAATTCTGTGTTTCATGGTCAATCTGAAAGTCCAAGGGATACAGTAAACCTGCACTGCTGCATCGGAATCTAATACTGCTCTCCCAGGAGCCGCTCAAACACAAACTCTTAGAAGATTCACTCTTCTTGTCCTGAAGTCGGCATTGTCCCTTTTGTATTCAATGCCGGTGCAATATTTGTGTTTCATGGTGAATGTCAAGGTCCACGGGATACAGTAACCTGCTCTGGTGCATCGGAATCTAATACTGGTCTCCCAGGAGCCGTTCAAACCACAAACTTTTAAAAGATTCACTTTTCTTGTACTTAAGTCGTTCATTGTCCCTTTCATATTCAATCGCGATGCAATTCCTGTGTTTCATGGTCAATGTGAAGGTCCAAGTGATACAGTAAACCTGCCCTGGTGCATCGGAATCTAGTACTGGTCTCCAAGGAGACGATCAAACCACAAACTCTTAGAAGATTCACTCTTCTTGTACTTAAATCGGCATTGTCCCTTTTATATTCAACGCCGATGTAATTTCCGTGTATAATGGTCAATGTAAGGTCCAAAGGGATACAGTAAACCTGCACTGTTGAAGCGGTATCTAATACCGGTCTCCCAGGAGCCGCTCAAACCACAAACTCTTAGAAGTTTCTATCTTCATGTACTTATGTCGACATTGTGCCTCTTGTATTCAATCCCGGCGCTTTTTCTGTGTTTCATGGCCAATGCAAAGGTCCTAGGAATACAGTGAACCTGCACTCGTGCATCGGAATCTAATACTGGTCACCCAGGAGCCGATAAAACCACAAACTCTTAGAAGCTTCACTCCTCTTGTACTTAAGTCGGCAATGTCCCTCTTGTATTCAATCCCGAAGCAATATATGTGTTTCATGGCCAATGTCATGGTCCAAGGGATACAGTTAACCTGCACTGGTGCATCGCAATCTAATAATGGTCTCCCAGGAGCCGCTCAAACCACAATCTCTTTGAAGATTCACTCTTCTTGTACCTACGTCGGCATTGTCCCTTTTGTATTCAACCCCGATGTAGTTTTTGGTTCAATGGTCAATGTGAAGGTCCTAGGGATACAGTAAACCTGCACTGTTCCATCGGAATCTAATACTGGTCTCCCAGGAGACGCTCAAATCACAAACTCTTAGAAGATTCACTCTTCTTGTACTTAAGTCGGCAATGTCCCTTTTGCTTTCAATCCCGATGCAATTTCTGTGTTTTTAATGGTGAATGTGAAGGTCCAAGGGATACAGTACACCTGCACTGGTGCATCGAAATCTAATACTGTTCTCCCAGGAGCCGCTCAAACCACAAGCTCTTAAAAGATTCACTCTTCTTGTACTTATGTCGCCATTGTCCCTTTTGTATTCAATACCGATGCAATTTCTGTGTTTCATGTTGAATGTGAAGATCAAAGGGATACAGTAAACCTGCACTGGTGCATCGGAATCTAATACTGGTCTCCCAGGAGCCGCTCAAACCACAAACTCTTAAAAGATTCACTCTTCTTGTACTTAAGTCGGCATTGTGCCTTTTGTATTCTGTCTCGTTCCGATTTCTGTGTTTCATGGTCAATGTGAAGGTCCAAGGGATACAGTAAACCTACTCTGGTGCATCGGTGTCTAATCCTGGTGTCCCAGGATTCGCTCTAACCGCAAACTCTTAGAACATCCACACTTCTTGTACTTAAGTCGGCATTGTCCCCTTTAGTATTCAATCCCGATGCAATTTCTGTGTTTCATGGTCAATGTGAAAGTCCAAGGGATACAATAAACCTGCACTGGTGCATCAGAATCTAATTCTGGTCTCCCAGGAGCCGAACAAAGCACAGAGTCTTAGAGGGTTCACTCTTCTTGTACTTAAGTTGGCATTGACACTTTTGTATTCTACCCCAATGCAATTTCTGTGTTTCATAGTCAATGTGAAAGTCCAAGGGATACAGTAAACCTGCACTGGTGCATCGGAATTTAATACTGGTCTCCCAGGAGCCGCTCAAAATTCAAACTCTTAGAAGATTCACTCTTCTTGTACTTAAGTCGGCATTGTCCCTTTTGTATTCAACGCCGATGCATTCTCTGTGTTTCATGGTGAATGTGAAGGTCCATGGGATACAGTAAACCTGCACTGGTGCATCGGAATCTAATACTGGTCTCCCAGGCGCCGCTCAAAAAATTAACTCTTAGATGATTCAGTCTTCTTGTACTTAAGTCGTTCATTGTCCCTTTTGTACTCATTCCCGATGCAATTTCTGTGTTTCATGGTCAATCTGAAGGTCCAAGGGATACAGTAAACCTGAACTGGTGCATCGGAATCTAATACTGGTCTCCCAGCCGCGAATTAAACCAGAACCTCTTAGAAGATTCACTCTTCTTGTACTTAAGTCGGCATTGTGCTTCTTGTATTCAATCGCGATGTGATTTCTGTGTTTCATGGTCAATGTGAAGGTCCTAGGCATACAGTAAGCCTGCACTGGTGCATCGGAATCTAGTACTGGTCTCCCAGCCGCGAATTAAACCAGAACCTCTTAGAAGATTCACTCTTCTTGTACTTAAATCGGCAGTGTCCCTTTTGTATTCAATCCCGAAGCAATTTCTGTGTTTAATGGTCAATGGCAAGGTCCAAGGGATACAGCATACCTGCACTGGTGCTCCGGAATCCAATACTGGTCTCCCAGGAACCGCTCAAACCACAAACTCTTAGGTGATTCACTCTTCTTGTACTTAAGTCGGCATTGTCCCTTTTGTATTCAACCCTGATGTAATTTCTGTGTTTAATGGTCAATGTGAAGGTCCAAGGGATACAGTAAACTTGCACTGGTCCATCAGAATCTAATACTGGCCTCCCATGAGCCGCTCAAACCACAAGCACATAGAAGATTCACTCTGCTTTTACATAAATCGGCAGTGTCTCTTTTGTATTCAATCCCGAAGCAATTTCTGTGTTTAATGGTCAATGTGAAGGTCCAAGGGATACAGTAAACTTGCACTGGTGCATCGGAATCTAATACTGGTTCCCCAGCAGCCGCTCAAAACACAAACTCTTAGAAGATTCACTCTACTTGTACTTAAGTCGGCAATGTCCCTTTTGTATTCAATCCCAAAGCAATTTCTGTGTTTCATGGTCAATGTGAAGGTCCAAGGGATACAGTGAAACTGCACTGGTGCATCGGTGTCTAATACTGGTCTCCCAGGAGCCGCTCCAACCACAAACTCTTAGAAGATTCACTCTTCTTGTACTTAAGTCGGCAATGTGCCTTTTGTTTTCAATCACGATGCAATTTCTGTGTTTCATGGTGAATGTGAAGGTCCAAGGGATACAGTACACCTGCACTGGTGCATCGAAATCTAATACTGTTCTTCCAGGAGCCGCTCAAACCACAAGCTCTTAAAAGATTCACTCTTCTTGTACTTAAGTCGTTCATTGTCCCTTTTATATTCAATCGCGATGCAATATCTGTATTTCATGGTCAATGTGAAGGTCCAAGAGATACGGTAAACCTGCACTGCTGCATCGGATTCTAATACTCGTATCCCAGGAGCCGCTCAAACCACGATCTCTTAGTAGATTCACTCTTCTTATCCTTAAGTCGGCATTGTGCCTTTAGTATTCTATCCCGTTGGAAATTTCTGTGTTTCATGATCAATGTGAAGGTCCAAGCGATACAGTAAACCTGCACTGGTGCATCGGAATCTAATACTGGTCTCCCAGGAGCCGCGTAAAGGAGATTATCTTAGAAGATTCACTCTTCTTGTACTTAAGTCGGCATTGTGCCTCTTGTATTCAATCCCAATACGATTTCTGTGTTTCATGACAATTTGGAGGTCCTAGGGATACAGTAAACCTGCCTTGTTGTATCGGAATCTAGTACTGGTCTCCCAGGAGACGATCAAACCACCAACTCTTAGAAGATTCACTCTTCGTGTACTTAAATCGGCAGTGTCCCTTTTACATTCAATCCCGAAGGAATATCTCTGTTTAATGGTCAATGTGAAGGTCCAAGGGATACAGTAAACCTGCACTGGTGCATCGGAATCTAATACTGGTCTCCCAGGAGCCGCTATTGGCACTAACTCTTAGAAGATTCACTCTTCTTGTACTTAAGTCGGCATTGTCCCTTTTGCATTCAATACCGATGCAATTTCTGTGTTTCATGTTGAATGTGAAGATCCAAGGGATACAGTAAACCTGCACTGGTGCACCGGAATCTATTACTGGTCTCCCAGGAGCCGCTCAAACCACAAACTCTTAAAAGATTCACTCTTCTTGTACTTAAGTCGGCATTGCGCCTTTTGTATTCTATCTCGTTCCGATTTCTGTGTTTCATGGTCAATGTGAAGGTCCAAGGGGTTCAGTAAACCTACACTGGTGCATCGGTGTCTAATACTGGTCTCCCAGGAGCCGCTCAAACCACAAACTCTTAGAAGATTCACTCTTCTTGTACTTAACTCGAGATTGTCCCTTTTGTATTCAATGCCGATGCAATCTCTGTGTTTCATGGTGAATGTGAAGGTCCACGGGATACAGTAAACCTGCACTGGTGCATCATAATCTAGTACTGGTCTCCCAGCCGACGATTAAACCAGAACCTCTTAGAAGATTCACTCTTCTTGTACTAAATCGGCAGTGTCCCTTTTGTATTCAATCCCGAAGCAAATTCTGTGTTTCATGGTCAGTGGGAAGGTCCAAGGGATACAGCATACCAGCACTGGTGCTCCGGAATCTAATACTGGTCTCCCAGGAACCGCTCAAACCACAAACTCTTATATGATTCACTCTTCTTGTACTTAGGTCGGCATTGTCCCTTTTGTATTCAACCCCGATGTAATTTCTGTGTTTAATGGTCAATGTGAAGGTCCAAGGGATACACTAAACTTGCACTGGTCCATCAGAATCTAATACTGGTCTCCCATGAGCCGTTGAGACCACAAACTCTTAGAAGATTCACTCTTCTTTTACATAAATGGGCAGTGTCTCATTTGTATTCAATACCGAAGCAATTTCTGTGATTCATGTTCAATGAGAAGGTCCGAGGGATACAGTATACCTGAACTGGTGCATCGGAATCTAATATTGGGCTCCCAGGAGCCGCTTAAAACAGATAATCTTAGAAGATTCACTCTTCTTCTACATAAGTCGGCATTGTGCCTCTTGTATTCAATTCCAATGCGATTTCTGTGTTTCATGGTCAATGTGAAGGTCCTAGGGGTACAGTAAACCTGTCCTGGTGGATCTGAATCTAGTACTGGTCTCCCAGGAGACGATCAAAACACAAACTCTTAGAAGATTCACTCTTCTTGTACTTAAATCGGCAGTGTCCCACTTGTATTGAATACCGAAGCAGTTTCTGTGTTTCATGGTCAATGTGAAAGTCCAAGGGATACAGTAAACCCGCGCTGGTGCATCGGAATCTAACACTGGTCTCCCAGGAGCCGATCAAATCACAAACTCTTAGAAGGTTCACTCCTACTGTACTGAAGTTGGCATTGACCCTTTTGTTTTCAATCCCGATGCAATTTCTGTGTTTCATGGTCAATCTGAACGTCCAAGGGATACAGTAAACCTGCACTGGTGCATCGGAATCTAATACTAGTATCTTAGGAGCCGCTAAAAGCAGAAAGTCTTAGAAGGTTCACTTTTCTTGTACTTAAATCGACAGTGTCCCTTTAGTGTTCCATCCTGTAGCAATTTCTGTGTTTCATGGTCAATGGGAAGGTCCAAGGGATACAGTATAACTGCACTGGTGCTACGGAATCTAATACTGGTATACTGGTCTCCCAGGAGCCGCTCAAACCATTAACTCTTAGAACATTCACTCTGCTTGTACTTAAGTCGGCATTGTCCCTTTTATATCCAACCCCGATGTAATTTCGGTGTTTAATGGTCAATGTGAAGGACCAAGGGATACAGTAGACCTGCACTGGTGCATCGGAATCTAATACTGGTCTCCCAGGAGCCGCTCAAATCACAAAATCTTAGAAGATTCACTCATCTTGCACTTAAGTCGGGATTGTCCCTTTTGTATTCAATCCCGATGCAAATTCTGTGTTTCATGGTCAATCTGAAGGTCCAAGGGATACAGTAAACCTGGACTGGTCCATCAGAATCTAATACTGGTCTCCAATGAGCCGCTCAAACCACAAACTCTTAGAAGATTCTCTCTTCTTTTACATAAATGGGCAGTGACTCTTTTGTATTCAATCCCGAAGCAATTTCTGTGTTTCATGGTCAATGACAAGGTCCAAGGGATACAGTAAACCTACACTGGTGCATCGGAATCTAATTCAGGTCTCCCAGGAGCCGCTCAAACCACAAACTCTTAGAAGAATCACTCTTCTTGTACTTATGTCGGCATTGTGCTTTTTGTAACCAATCCTGATGCGATTTCTGTGTTTTATGGTCAATGTGAAGGTCCAAGGGATACAGTAAACCCGCACTGGTGCATTGGAGTCTAATACTGGTGTGCCAGTATCCGCTCTAACCGCAAAATGTTAGAAGATACACTCCTCTTGTACTTATGTCTGCATTGTCTCTTTTGTATTCAGTTCCGATGCAATTTCTGTGTTTTATGGTCAATGTAAAAGTCGAAGGGATACAGTAAAACTGCACTGGTGCATCGGAATCTAATACTGGTCTCCCAGGAGCCGCTCAAAGCACAAACTCTTAGAAGATTCACTCTTCTTGTACTTAAGTCGGCATTGTCCCTTTTGTATTCAATGCCGATGCTATTTCTGTGTTTCATGGTGAATGTGAAGGTCCAAGGGATACAGTAAACCTGCACTGGTGCATCGGAATCAGATACTGGTCTACCAGGAGCCGCTCAAACCACAAACTCTTAAAAGATTCACTCTTCTTGTACTTAAGTCGTTCATTGTCCCTTTTATATTTAATCGCGCAGCAATTTCTGTGTTTCATGGTCAATGTGAAGGTCCAAGGGATACAGTATACCTGCACTGGTCCATCAGAATCAAATACTGGTCTCCCATGAGCCACTCAAACCACAAACTCTTAGAAGATTCACTCTTCTTTTACATAAATCGGCAGTGTCCCTTTAGTATACCGGCACTGGTGCATCGGAATCTAATATTGGTCTCCCAGGAGCCGATCAAACCGCAAACTCTTAGAAGATTCACTCTTCTTGTAATTAAGTCGGCATTGTACCTTTTGTTTTCAATTCCGATGCAATTTCTGTGTTTCATGGTCAATGTGAAGGTCCAAGGGATACAGTAAACCTGCACCGGTGCATCGGAATCTAATTCTGGTCTCCCAGGAGCCGCTTAAATCACGAACTCTTAGAAAATTCACTCTTCTTGTACTTAAGTCGGCATTGTGCCTTTCGTATTCTATCCCGTTGCGATTTCTGTGTTTCATGGTCAATGTGAAGGTCCAGGGGATACAGTAAACCTAAACTGGTGCATCGGAATCTAATACTGGTCTCCCAGGAGCCGCTCAAACCACAAACTCTTAGAAGATGTACATTAGTATTCAATCCCGATGCAATTACTGTGTTTCACGATAAATGTGAAGGTCCAAGGGATACAGCAAACCTGCACTGGTGCATCGGAATCTAATACTGGTCTCCCAAGAGCCGCTCGAACCACAAACTCTTAGTAGATTCACTCTTCTTGTACTTAAGTAGGCATTGCCCTTTTGTATTCAATCACGATGCAGTTTCTGTCTTTCCTGGTCAATGTGAAGGTCCAAGGGATACACTAAACCTGCACTGGTGCATCGGAATCTGATACAGGTCTCCCATTAGCCGCTCATACCACAAACTCTTGGGAGATTCACGCTTCTTCTACTTAAGTCGGCATTGTCCCTTTCGTATTCAATCCCAATGCAATTTCTGTGTTTCATGTTCAATGTGAAGGTCCAAGGAATACAGTAAACCTGCACTGGTGCATCGATTTTCTAATACTGGTCCCCCAGGAGCCGCTCAAACCTTAAACTCTTAGAAGATTCACTCTTCTTGTACTTAAGTTGGCATTGTCCCTTTTGTTTTCAATCCCGATGCTTTTTCTGTGTTGCAAGGTCAATGTAAAGGTCCAAGGGATACAGTAAACCTGCACTGGTACATCGGAATCTAATACTGGTCTCCCAGGAGCCACTGAAAGCACAAATTCTTAGAAGATTCACTCGTCTTGTACTTAATTTGGCATTGTCCCTTTTGTATTCAATCCTGATGTATCATGGTGTATCATGGTGTATCATGGTCAATGTGAAGGTCCAAGAGATACAGTGATCCTGCACTGGTGCATCGGAATCTAATACTGGTCTCCCAGGAGCCGCTCAAACCACAAACTCTTAGAGGATTCACTCTTCTTGTACTTAAGTCGGCATTGTCCTTTTTGTATTCAGTCCCGATGCAATTTCTGTGTCTCATGGTGAATGTGAAGGTCCAAGGGATACAGTAAACCTGCACTGGTGTATCGGAATCTAAAAATGGTCTCCCAGGAGTCGCTCAAAGCACAAATTCCTAGAAGATTTACTCTTCTTATATGTAAGTCGGGATTGTCCCTTTTGTATTCAATCCCGATGCAAATTCTGTGTTTCATGGTCAATGGTCATGGTCATGGTGCAAGGGATACAGTAAACCTGCACTGGTGCATCGGAATCTAATACTGGTCTCCCTGGAGACGCTCAAAGTACAGTCTCTTAGAAGATTCACTCTTCTTGTACTTAAGTCGGCATTGTCATGTTGTATTCAGTCCCAATGCAATTGCCTTTTTGACATAACAATCAGTGTCAAATCATTGTCCCTCAAACAATCCTGCAGGGGTTTGACAACGTGAGACCATGGCTTTATGGAGCATCACCTAGAATTAGCTGCCGTCTTTTCTGACATGATTTTAAATCAATGCTATCATCACTGTTTCTTTTGCTTAGGGTTTTGAGTCTAGGAATTATGCAATCAATCAGCAGTTTATTTCTTTCTTACGTGATCTTTTTTCTCCTCCCTAGCCCCCTTTCTTCTTTCATTTGGTAGCCTCGAGCAAATTGAAAATTCCTGCTTTTGTTTGTATTTATTAATCTGTTTGTGCCCCTAATTCTTAAAAGACTTCATTATGACACTAATACTCTGAAGCAGCAAATTTGGGGAAAAAGAGCTGCATTCATTTATGCTGTTGTAAAATGGAGGAATTGATTGTAGTTGGAAAAAAAAAATCTGCCTTTTAGAGCTGCTGATTTTTGTCATTTATTTTACGTAGCCCACCCATGATCTACAATCAGGTCTTCCTTTTTATGTTGTATTTTTTATAAGAATGTTGAAATATAGATGATTGTTATGCATCTTTGCAGCAGCTGAGCTTGAATATTGTACTTAAAAATGTTATTTGTTGTCTTTTTTAAATTAAATTGTTATGTTTAAGAAGTGAATTAAATAATTGTTACCTGTGACATAATTTTGTAGCAGCTAAAATTAAATGCTGGTCTTCAATACTTTAATTGTTATACACTCCTGGAAATTGAAATAAGAACACCGTGAATTCATTGTCCCAGGAAGGGAAAACTTTATTGACACATTCCTGGGGTCAGATACATCACATGATCACACTGACAGAACCACAGGCACATAGACACAGGCAACAGAGCATGCACAATGTCGGCACTAGTACAGTGTATATCCACCTTTCGCAGCAATGCAGGCTGCTATTCTCCCATGGAGACGATTGTAGAGATGCTGGATGTAGTCCTGTTGAACGGCTTGCCATGCCATTTCCACCTGGCGCCTCAGTTGGACCAGCGTTCGTGCTGGACGTGCAGACCGCGTGAGACGACGCTTCATCCAGTCCCAAACATGCTCAATGGGGGACAGATCCGGAGATCTTGCTGGCCAGGGTAGTTGACTTACACCTTCTAGAGCACGTTGGGTGGCACGGGGTACATGCGGACGTGCATTGTCCTGTTGGAACAGCAAGTTCCCTTGCCGGTCTAGGAATGGTAGAACGATGGGTTTGATGACGGTTTGGATGTACCGTGCACTATTCAGTGTCCCTCGACGATCACCAGTGGTGTACGGCCAGTGTAGGAGATCGCTCCCCACACCATGATGCCGGGTGTTGGCCCTGTGTGCCTCGGTCGTATGCAGTCCTGATTGTGGCGCTCACCTGCACGGCGCCAAACACGCATACGACCATCATTGGCACCAAGGCAGAAGCGACTCTCATCGCTGAAGACGACACGTCTCCATTCGTCCCTCCATTCACGCCTGTCGCGACACCACTGGAGGCGGGCTGCACGATGTTGGGGCGTGAGCGGAAGACGGCCTAACGGTGTGCGGGACCGTAGCCCAGCTTCATGGAGACGGTTGCGAATGGTCCTCACCGATACCCCAGGAGCAACAGTGTCCCTAATTTGGTGGGAAGTGGCGGTGCGGTCCCCTACGGCACTGCGTAGGATCCTACGGTCTTGGCATGCATCCGTGCGTCACTGCGGTCCGGTCCCAGGTCGACGGGCACGTGCACCTTCCGCCGACCACTGGCGACAACATCGATGTACTGTGGACACCTCACGCCCCACGTGTTGAGCAATTCGGCGGTACGTCCACCCGGCTTCCCGCATGCCCACTATACGCCCTCGCTCAAAGTCCGTCAACTGCACATACGGTTCACGTCCACGCTGTCGCGGCATGTTACCAGTGTTAAGGACTGCGATGGAGCTCCGTATGCCACGGCAAACTGGCTAACACTGACGGCGGCGGTGCACAAATGCTGCGCAGCTAGCGCCATTCGACGGCCAACACCGCGGTTCCTGGTGTGTCCGCTGTGCCGTGCGTGTGATCATTGCTTGTACAGCCCTCTCGCAGTGTCCGGAACAAGTATGGTGGGTCTGACACACCGGAGTCAATGTGTTCTTTTTTCCATTTCCAGGAGTGTAGTTTGGGGTATGATTGTTGTAATTAGAAAATGAATGTGTGCCTTGTGCACTATGTTGTTACAGTAATTTGGAGTTTATTTTGTACATCATCTGGTGTAAATTATAAGAATTTACGCAAAAACTTCTGTCTCTCAACAGCTTTCTTAATAACACTATTCCAGTAACTGGATATGCATATTGAAATATCTGTGTTGTATATTAGATTCTATGACCTGTACCGAGGCAATATTTTGCGGTTGCAAATTTTCTTGACTATTATTAAGTGTGTGTGTTTGTGTGTGTTGCTTATGCCCTACATACGAGTCCTCCAAGCTGCTGATGATCGGACCAATGTACGACATGCCAAAATGCTACGGCTGCATGGGGAGATACAATTAAATCCCATCCCCCCCCCCCTCTCTCTCTCTCTCTCTCACTCTCTCTCTCTCTCTCTCTCTCTCTCTCTCTCTCTCTCTCTCTCAAAGATCGGCAGGTTCAGGAATCTAACACAGAAAGAAATTAATCACAGTTTCTTTTTCATCTCTATCATACAATGTAGTCCAATTTTTTGCTAATACAGAAATAACATTTTGTGATTTATGTTCTCTACTCTTCAAAAGATCTAATGATGTCCTCATTCCTTTCTTATAAACAAAACAAGAAAAAATGACAATAATTGTCATTAAAATAAAACACACAACAGTGTCTCCATAGCATCAATGAGCACATCCTTTCAGCACCTTTGACCCAGGCAGTGAACACAGCAGCGGTCAGTCTATGACTTGCAGTAGGTGAATCCCAGTCAGCTGCATTGCTCATGCACCCCACATAAATAATAATAAACAATATCTAGCAATACACATAACCAAGGCTTGATTTGTGACAGTATACCGCTGATGACGAAAAAAATTGGACCCAAAGATTTTGAGATGTGGTACAATAGAACTTTTGCTCTAGTTGAAGCGGTAAGATGCAAATGTTGTATTCACACTTTTAAAAAGCTCAGAAAAGTGTTATAACTTTTTCAGAAGTCTAAATCAAACTATGGAAACTCTCAGTAGGAACTTAGAAATATAGGAAATGATAGAGTGCTACTTACCATAAATACATGTTAAGAAGTCTATTTTTTTTTTCTTTTAACAAATCTAGCACTGCATATTACTGCAAAATTAGTCATTACCTATGATTACCCCAGTGGCAGAAGTATGTATAATAATGTCAAAACGTTTGTGACACTACACACTAGGAGAAGCTCAAGTTTCAGATACACGTTGATTGCGTTCTTGATGATGCTATCTACATGTTCATCCACACTCTGCAAACCACTATGAAGAGTATGACAGAGGGTACATCTCACTGTACCAGATATTAAAGCTTGTTCATGTTTCAAGACCATTTAACTCTTTCTCTGCATGCTGTAATTAATCTAATATTGTCCTCACAGTTCCTATGGGAGCAATAGTTACAAGGTTGTAGCATATTCGTAGAGTCGTCTTTTGGAAAGCATACTTTCTTAGGATAGTGTACATCTTATCTTGAAGCGTCTGCCAATTCAGTTATTTCAGCATCTCTGTGACACTCTCCCTTGAGTCAAACAAACCTGTGACCATTTGATCTGCCCTTCTCTGCATGCGTTCAAATCCCCCATTAATCCATTTTGATACAGGTCCCACACATTTGAGCAATATTCTAGGATGGATCATACAAATGATTTGTAGAATGACTGCATTTCTATGGTATTCTACCAAAAAAAAATCTAACTCTTTCGCCTGCCTTACCCCTGAGTGGGCCCATATGACTGTTCCATTTCATATCCCTACAAAGTGCTTCACCCAGGTAATTGTATGAATAGACTTAATCCGAGCAAGACACCCTGATACTGTAGTCATACCACACCGCGTTTTCTTCATTTTGCAAAATGCACGATTTCACATGTCTGAACATTTAAAAGAAAGTTAGAAATTATCAAGATCTGACGAATGTTTGTACAATTTCTTTCAGACTGTACTTTATTCTAGATAAATGCACTATCTGTGAAAAGAGTGCTTTACTATTAATATTGTCTGCAAAGTCATTAAATTACATGAACACGAACAGCAATGGTCACAACATACCTCTCTATGACACATCTGAGGTTACTTCTACATCAGATGATGACTCCCCAGCCAAGATAACATGTAAGTCATTCCTACCAAAGTATCCTCAATTCCAGTGACAAATTTCACTCGATACCCCTCACGGTAGCAATTTTGATAATAAGCATCGATCTGGCACTAAGTCAAAAGCTGTTCAGAAATCGAGAAATACTGCCTGCACCTGTCAAGTCAGGAAGACGAAAGTTTTAAGGTCAGGTTGACAAAACAGATTTTTAATACTCTTGGAAACAACCCTAAAGTTTCTGACGTAGTTCAGGGGAATGACAAAGTGATCTTTGACAGGCTGGATTAAATCTAGGCGGCGTCTCAGACCGACCAGAGTTACAACTTTAAAGGCTTCTACGCTGAGCAAATACAACGGACTGTTGGAGGAAGAATGCAAAGGCAGCTTCTAGTAATGTGCAATTGCTATTCTGCATGGTCTTTAATGGCCATTATCAAATTTTAAAAAATTAAGAATAACAATAACACAGTATACAACAGGAAGCGTACAGCAGACTTTCCCTGATAGTTCCTTACATTACCTTGCCTTGATTTTTTTTTTTTTTTAAATGATAATGTTTCTAAGTCTTTCCTGGTTTCCATTGAAAGGTTTGGATTGTTTCAAAGATTAATTTACACATTTTTTAATATTTTAATGTATTCTAGGACAGGAACTCAAAGAGCACAAGTATAAAAAAACTGCATGTAGGACATTCATGTAAAGCTTCCCATTTTTAACTGCAAGGTAATGCCAGTCTATTTTGTTACAAGAAAATGAATCGGGACTTAGTTCTCCAGAGCTGATACTATTATAAGGAGTTGTGATGGAAGAACATGAGTTCCAAACAATGGATGCCTTGGATCTGTTTGCTGCTGCTTCTTTTTAATCTCTGCTGCTAATCCCATGAGTGAAAGATCTCTACCAATGAAAAAGTAGATTTGAATGACATCAAGTTTCTTCTCTTGTCGATAGTTGTTTCTACTGAAGAGAAATGAGTCTGGTCATCTTTGTCCATTTGCAGTAATTCAAAGGTGTCGTGGCACCTGACATGTATGCTTGAAAATAACAAACGATCAATATTTTAATTAACAAAAGTATTGACAGCAGTAAGCTGTATTTATCACATTCAAAAAGTTTGTAAAAGCTGCGGACTCTTGTTTTATCATGTCAATCCATTTGTGCCAATGGCTAACAGAGTACCATTCACGATCATGTCAAGTGGCAATAACAGTTTGCTTGCATCATAAATATTGAGTGTCAAAAGTTAATTCTAACAATATGAAATAGGACAGATTGCTACTCACCAGTTAGAGCAGGCAATGGGCAGCAGACAAGCATACTGAAAGAAAAAGAAACTGTCAGATACTATATACTCAAAAAAACACTTAGGTACTGAACGAATTATCCAAATACCAAATAGGGCTGAAATCAGTAAATGTGACATACATGTGAAGACAAAAAAATAATTACAGTTTCAGAAAAAACTGGACGATTTATTCAAGAGAAAGAGCATCACAAATTGGATGAGATGGTCCACCTCTGGCCCTTATACAAGCTTGGCTCTGGCTGATTGAGTTGTTGGATGTCCAACAGAGGGACATCATGCCAAATTCTATTCAAATGTCACGGTAGATAGTCAAAATCTCGAGGTGGTCTAACGGCCCTGCCCATAATGCTCCTTACATTCTCAATTGGGGAGAGATCCAGCAACTTTGCTGGCCAAGGTAGGGTTTGGCAAGCACAAGGACAAGCTGTGTGCGGACAGGCATTATCTTGCTGAAATGTAAGCAATGTATGGCTTGCCAAGAAGGGAAACAAAATAGGATCTACAGTATTGTCAACAGACGGCTATGCTGTAGGGGTGACATCCATGTCACACCTACAGCATAGTCGTCTGTTGACCAAAAGGGATCTGTTACGAAAAGAAATCGCACCCCAGATCATCAGTCCTGGTAGTTGGACCGTATGGGATGTGACATTCACGGTGGTATCCCACCGTCTGGGGCGTCTTCAGACACATCTGTGCTGATCATTGGGCCTCAGTTCATAGTGGGATTCATCACTGAAGCCAATTATATTCCAGTCAATGCAATTCCAGACCAGGGACGTGCCTGGGGACACACCAGATAGCAGTGCGATACCAACCCGGGTGCTGGCTGCCATACAGCCAAATGAGGACTGATGGTCTACTGTGCCATTTCTTTTCATAACAGGACCCCTTTGGTTGTCATCTGTGTCACCATTACAACACAGATATCTGTTGACGATATTATAAACCCCATTTTGTTTCTCTTCATGACAAGCCATCACTTGCTTACATTTCGGCAAGATAATGCCTGCCCACACACAATTCGTCTTCATACTTGCCACACGTTATCTTTGCCAGCAAGGTCACGGGATCTCTCCCCAACTGAGTATGTCTGGGGCATTATGGGCAGGGCCACCCAACCAGCTCATGATTTAGACAATACAATGCGCCACTTGGATAGAATTTGGCTTGATGTCCCTCAGTAGGACATCCAACAAATCTATCAATGCCAAGCTTGTTGAAGAGTCAGAGGTGGACCAACTTGCTCAATTTGTGAAGCTCTTTCTCTTGAATAAATGATTCAATTTTTCTGACATTGTAATTTTTTTTTTTTTTTTTTTTTGTCTGTGCACGTACATCACATCTACATATTTCCATCCCACACAGATAATTCTTTCATGCTGCATAATGTTTATTTTTATCTTACGAGTGTAATCTAATGGACAGAGCCCACCTCAGCATAGGGAGTCTCTGCTGGTTGGGAGTGTGGAGGTGGACAGACAGAGAGAGGTGTACTAGGGGGACAGTAACAGTGTGTGAGGTTGGAATGGGAGCAGGGGAGGGCATTGAGGTGTGGGGCCACAGGAACGAAGCCTAGAAACTCTAGCTGCGACATATTCTTCACTCCTGTAAACCCCCGTTACCTAAACCTTTGCTAGTCTCTCTGTCTCACATATCTAGGCCTTTACCTGCTCCCACCCCAGCCTCACACCACCACACCTGCTTGATGAGGACTGTCCCATACTTTCTAATATCTAAACATCTTCCTTCAATGCGCCAGTCTGCCACTCAGTGTCTCCTCTAGGTGGGGAGCAGAAAGCTATCCTATTTCATATTATTGTTATTCCATCCCAGATTTCCCAATGCTTAAAAATTAATTTTAGGCTTGCCGTAAAGTATTACACAAACACTAAGTGGTTATTTTTTCTGATATTCAAATTATATTTTACTCTCATTTTTGTCCCTTTATCTAATCAACTTTGCAGTGTGACATTTCTGACAAAAGTACGAGTTATTCAGAAAGTAGGTAAAAAGTAGTGAATTCTTCCTTTGAATCACTCTCACTTTGTCTCAGGCGCGAGCAAATGTGTGTACCCGTATATGCGTTTAGCTGTATCAAATTATCTTCCCCAACACACAAAATGGGGGTCATTATTCAATTTATCTTGAAAGTATGTGTGAAACGCACTTTCCACAAAAATGCTCAGATGCATAACTCTCAAAATATGTGTTTGAACAATAGGTCTGGAATTTTTAAAGACAAGGTGAAGAAACCATTGGATTGTATAATTTTTTTATTAATCACAAAGAAACAACATGATTCAAAGACATCAACAACAGCATTGGAAGTTCAAGTGAATTGTCTGCCTCCAATTCTGATCACAGAGAAACACTCCAATAGGAAAGAGGGCACAACACCCTGCTCCATTTTCAAAAGCTGCAATGTCAAATATTACAACCTGTAACAAAAAAAGGTCATGTGATAAATATTGTTTACATATCGATTACAGTAACAGAGGCATATATGGTCTAATAGGAAGGGGGAACAGAAGGGCAGGACATGGGGAACAATGAACAGATGAGATGTGAAACCACGGTAAGTTAATAGTGGCGATAATGCCAGTTAATGACATGTGTGGGAAAAGCAACCACTCTTCCAACTCAGAGCTACTCTTGTTTCTGCAACTGATCTTCCGTTCTTTCATTGTTCCTATATTTCTCATATTAATAATTCTAGTTATAGAAGGTTTTCTAACTAAAAGCTTATTAGCATTTTGTAATGAAACCGATAAACAATACAGTCTCATTCTCTAATGGAAGAACACAGTACATCGCGTTCGTAAATAACTTGATCCAACAAAACTTTTCATATGAGTATCTGGACATTCATTACATGACATTTAATTTTAAGTATCAATACAAACACTTACATAAAACATTATTTACACTCAAAACCCATTATTCAAAACTGATGTCCATATGTGTAACTGTTTACAGTAGCAATTATTAATATAGTTACTATTGCTAGCTTTAATATGGATTGTTAAAAAGTTTAGAACGTTAACTTAAAAATGAACTGTAAGCAAAATCTTTTCTGTTAAAAAGTTAATGTTGAAACCACTGGAGAAACATTATAATGTATTATTGTAGTCATCATGTACACTGAAATTAAAAAAAAAAAAAAAAAAAAAAAAAAATTTTTGCAACACCAATAAGTAATTAACGTAGAGTAATGAAATTTCAGGAACATATATGTCTAAGTAACTTATTTAAGTGATTAACGTTGCAAGATCACAGGATAATATAAGTGCGAGATACACCATTGCAAATGTGATACACTAATACATTGAAATCCAGTGTAACTGCCCGAATGTAACGATGCAAACGTACATGCATTGTGCTGGATATGAGTTTGTGGGATGAAGTTCCATGCCTGTTTCACATTGTCATCAAAACAGGGATGGTTAATGCTGTTTTTGGGAGACACTGGAGTTCTTCGATGATGTCCCGTGTGCACTGAATTGGAGCCAGACCTGGTGTTTAAACAGGTCAAGGCAACATGTTGACATACTGTAGAGTATACACCCATGCCTCCATCTTTGCTACCCTCCCTGTTTACCTCTACCCTGTTGCTTCATAACCTGGGTTGTGAGTAACTGAATCCACTTTCTCTTCTTCCCCTTCTTTCCCCTCTCTCCTCCCCGATGAAGGAACAAAGTTCCAAAAGCTAGGATACGTAAATTTTCTGTTATGTTTTGTGTATCTATTGGATGTACTGGCCAGCCCCTCTATCTCTTTGTTAGTATTTGTTTCACGTCTTTATATGAGATTTTCCATCATCACAATAATGTTAGTTTATAATTTATGGACAGCCTAATCCATTATTTCCTGTCAAGGTTTGAAACTTTAGTAAATCATAATTTTTGTCTTGGTAAAATAAAGGTGATTAGATGTTTCCCTCATGCACATGTAAGAGACTGTCAGTTCACATCTACGTTTATAATCTGCAATCCACCAGGAGGTGCATGGTACAGGGTAAGTCCCATTGTACCAGTTATCAGGGTTTCTTGCTGTTTCATTCATGTATGGAGCGTGGAAGAATGATTGTCTGAATTTGTCTGAATGCCTCTGTGTGAGCAGTAATCATTCTAATCTTATCTTCACGACCTCTGTGAGAGCAATATGTGGGGGGCTGTAGTATATCCCTAGAGTAATCATTTAAAGACAGTTCTTGAAACTTTGCTAATACACTTTCTTGGGATAGTTTACAACTGTCTTCAACAGTCTGCCATTTCAGTTCCTTCAGTATCTCTGTGACACTCTCCCATGGATTAAGCAAACCTGTGACCATGCTGCCTTTCTTTGTATACATTCAATGTCTCCTGCTAGTCTTATCTGGTACAAGTCCCACACACTTTAGCAATAGTCTAGGGGGGGTCACACGAATGACTTGTAAGCATCTCTTTAGTAGACTGATTGCACTTCCCCATTATTATACCAATAAACCAAAGTCTACAACCTGCTTTACCCACAACTGAACCTATGTCATCATGCCATTTCATATTCCTACAAAGTGTTACACACAGGTATTTGTGCGAGTTGGCAGATTCCGACAGTGACTCACCAATATTATAGTCACAGGATACTAAGTTTACACATTTCTAAACATTCAGAGCAAGTTGCCAATCACTGCACCATGTTGAAATCTCATCAAGATCTGACTGAATATATATATGCAGCTTCTATGAAATAGCACTTCATTACAGATAACTGCATCATCTGCAAAAATCCTGATTTACAGCAAGGTCATTAATGGACAAGAACTGCAAGGGCCCCAACACACTTCCCTGGGGCACACCTGAAGTTACTTCTACATCTGATGATGACTCTCCATCCAAGGTAACATGCTGTGTCCTTCCTATCAAAAAGTCCTCAATCCAGTCAAGAATTTCACTTGATACGCCATATGATCATACTTTTCACAGACAGTGTAGGTGTGGAACAGAATCAAATACTGTTAGGAAATCAAGAAACACTATCTACCTGTTGCCTTGATCCAACGCTTTCAGCAAGTTATGTGAGAAAAGTGAGAGTTGGATTTCATATCATCTATGTTTTTGAAAACCATGCTGGTTGATATTGAGAAGGTAGTTCCGTTCGAGATACCTCATTATGTTTGAGCTCAAAATATTTTCTAAGAATCTACAACAAATCGATGTCAAGGCTACTGGATGGTAGTTTTGTCACTCCTACAACCCTTCTTGCAGACAGGTGTGATCTGTAACTTTTTCCAAAAACTGGGTAAGGTTTTTTGGATAGATTACAGTGAGAAGAGAGGATAACTCAGCCACAAATTCAATATTGAATCTGACTGCGATTCCATCGGGGTCTGGAGCTTTGTTTAATGATTTCAACTGTTTCTCAACACAACTGACACTAATACCTATTTCGTTCATTTTTTCAGTGTACGAGGATTGAACTGGGGCAGTTCTGGGTTTTTATTTGCAAAGGAACATTTGAAAAACGAGTTCAGGATTTCAGCTTTTACTTTGCTACCCTCAATTTCAGTTCCTGTCTCACTTGCTAGGGACTGGACACTAACTTTTGTGCCACTAACAGCCCTTACATACGACCAGAATTTATTTGGATTTTGTGAAATGTCATCTGACAATATTCTGCTACAGTAGTCATTGAAGGCTTCATGCATTGCTCTCTTGACAGCCAAACATGTTTCATCCAGCGTCTCTCAATCTATAATCCTACACTTTGTTTTACACCTATTATGCAGTATCTCTGTTCCTTTAGAAGTTTTCTTTACAGTGACTGTATACCACGGAGGTTCCATCCCATTATGAACTGTTCTACTAGGAACCTATCTACTCAGTGCATGGTCAACTGTTCTTTTCAAGTAGAGGAAGAGCACCTCTACATGCTCCTGACCTGTGCTGAAAGTTTCAAGCTCCTCACTGAGATAAGATATTACTGATTTCTACTTAGTTAACTGAACGCATAATAAGAGGGAAACATTCCACGCAGGAAAATATATCTAAAAACAAAAATTATGTGACTTACCATACGAAAGTGCTGGCAGGTCGATAGACACACAAACAAACACAAACATACACACAAAATTCTAGCTTTCGCAACCAACGGTTGCTTCATCAGGAAAGAGGGAAAGACGAAAGGATGTGGGTTTTAAGGGAGAGGGTAAGGAGTCATTCCAATCCCGGGAGCGGAAAGACTTACCTTGTTGTTGTTGTGGTCTTCAGTCCTGAGACTGGTTTGATGCAGCTCTCCATGCTACTCTATCCTGTGCAAGCTTTTTCATCTCCCAGTACCTACTGCAACCTACATCCTTCTGAATCTGCTTAGTGTATTCATCTCTTGGTCTCCCTCTACGATTTTTACCCCCCACACTGCCCTCCAATGCTAAATTTGTGATCCCTTGATGCCTCAAAACATGTCCTACCAACCGATCCCATCTTCTAGTCAAGTTGTGCCACAAACTTCTCTTCTCCCCAATCCTATTCAATACTTCCTCATTAGTTATGTGATCTACCCATCTAATCTTCAGCATTCTTCTGTAGCACCACATTTCGAAAGCTTCTATTCTCTTCTTGTCCAAACTATTTATCGTCCATGTTTCACTTCCATACATGGCTACACTCCATACAAATACTTTCAGAAATGACTTCCTGACACTTAAATCAATACTGGATGTTAACAAATTTCTCTTCTTCAGAAACGATTTCCTTGCCATTGCCAGCCTACATTTTATATCCTCTCTACTTCGACCATCATCAGTTATTTTGCTCCCCAAATAGCAAAACTCCATTACTACTTTAAGTGCCTCATTTCCTAATCTAATTCCCTCAGCATCACCCGACTTAATTAGACTACATTCCATTATCCTTGTTTTGCTTTTGTTGATATTCATCTTATATCCTCCTTTCAAGACACTGTCCATTCCATTCAACTGCTCTTCCAAGTCCTTTGCTGTCTCTGACAGAATTACAATGCCATCGGCGAACCTCAAAGTTTTTATTTCTTCTCCATGAATTTTAATACCTACTCCGAATTTTTCTTTTGTTTCCTTTACTGCTTGCTCAATATACAGATTGAACAACATCGGGGACAGGCTACAACCCTGTCTTACTCCCTTCCCAACCACTGCTTCCCTTTCATGTCCCTCGACTCTTATAACTGCCATCTGGTTTCTGTACAAATTGTAAACAGCCTTTCGCTCCCTGTATTTTACCCCTGCCACTTTAGAGTTTGAAAGAGAGTATTCCAGTCAACATTGTCAAAAGCTTTCTCTAAGTCTACAAATGCTAGAAACGTAGGTTTGCCTTTCCTTAATCTTTCTTCTAAGATAAGTCGTAAGGTCAGTATTGCCTCACGTGTTCCAGTGTTTCTACGGAATCCAAACTGATCTTCCCCGAGGTTGGCTTCTACTAGTTTTTCCATTCGTCTGTAAAGAATTCGTGTTAGTATTTTGCAGCTGTGACTTATTAAGCTGATAGTTCGGTAATTTTCACACCTGTCAACACCTGCTTTCTTTGGGATTGGAATTATTATATTCTTCTTGAAGTCTGAGGGTATTTCGCCTGTTTCATACATCTTGCTCACCAGATGGTAGAGTTTTGTCAGGACTGGCTCTCCCACGGCCGTCAGTAGTTCCAATGGAATATTGTCTACTCCGGGGGCCTTGTTTCGACTCAGGTCTTTCAGTGCTCTGTCAAACTCTTCACGCAGTATCATATCTCCCATTTCATCTTCATCTACATCCTCTTCCATTTCCACAATATTGTCCTCAAGTACATCGCCCTTGTATAGACCCTCTATATACTCCTTCCACCTTTCTGCTTTCCCTTCTTTCCTTAGAACTGGGTTTCCATCTGAGCTCATGATATTCATACAAGTCGTTCTCTTATCTCCAAAGGTCTCTTTAATTTTCCTGTAGGCGGTATCTATCTTACCCCTAGTGAGATAGGCCTCTACATCCTTACATTTGTCCTCTAGCCATCCCTGCTTAGCCATTTTGCACTTCCTGTCGATCTCATTTTTGAGACGTTTGTATTCCTTTTTGCCTGTTTCACTTACTGCATTTTTATATTTTCTCCTTTCATCAATTAAATTCAATATTTCTTCTGTTACCCAAGGATTTCTACTAGCCCTCGTCTTTTTACCTACTTGATCCTCTGCTGCCTTCACTACTTCATCCCTCAAAGCTACCCATTCTTCTTCTACTGTATTTATTTCTCCCATTCCTGTCAATTGCTCCCTTATGCTCTCCCTGAATCTCTGTACAACCTCTGGTTCTTTTAGTTTATCCAGGTCCCATCTCCTTAAATTCCCACCTTTTTGCAGTTTCTTCAGTTTTAATCTACAGGTCATAACCAATTGATTGTGGTCAGAGTCCACATCTGCCCTGGAAATGTCTTACAATTTAAAACCTGGTTCCTAAATCTCTGTCTTACCATTATATAATCTATCTGATACCTTTTAGTATCTCCAGAGTTCTTCCATGTATACAACCTTCTTTCATGATTCTTAAACCAAGTGTTAGTTATGATTATGTTGTGCTCTGTGCAAAATTCGACCAGGCGGCTTCCTCTTTCATTTCTGTCCCCCAATCCATATTCACCTACTATGTTTCCTTCTCTCCCTTTTCCTACACTCGAATTCCAGTCACCCATGACTATTAAATTTTCGTCTCCCTTCACAATCTGAATAATTTCTTTTATTTCATCATACATTTCTTCAATTTCTTCGTCATCTGCAGAGCTAGTTGGCATATAAACTTGTACTACTGTAGTAGGCGTGGGCTTCGTATCTATCTTGGCCACAATAATGCGTTCACTATGCTGTTTGTAGTAGCTTACCCGCATTCCTATTATCCTATTCATTATTAAACCTACTCCTGCATTACCCCTATTTGATTCTGTGTTTATAACCCTGTAGTCACCTGACCAGAAGTCTTGTTCCTCCTGCCACCGAACTTCACTAATTCCCACTATATCTAACTTCAACCTATCCATTTCCCTTTTTAAGTTTTCTAACCTACCTGCCCGATTAAGGGATCTGACATTCCACGCTCCGATCCGTAGAACGCCAGTTTTCTTTCTCCTGATAACGACATCCTCTTGACTTACCTTAGGGGGGGAAAAGAACAGGTATACACTTGCACACACACCCATATCCAACCACACATACACAGACACAAGCAGACATTTGTAAAGGCAAAGAGATTCGGCAGAGATGTCAGTCGAGGCAGAAGTACAGCGGCAAAGATGTTGTTGAATGACAGGTGAGCTATGAGCAGCGGCAACTTGAAATTAGCAGAGGTTGAGGCCTGGCGGATAACGAGAAGAAAGGATATACTGAAGGGCAAGTTCCCATCTCCGGAGTTCTGTCAGGTTCGTTTTAGTGGGAAGTATCCAGATAACCCGGAGGGTGTAACACTGTGCCAAGATGTGCTGGCCGTGCACCAACGCATGTTT
The DNA here is from genome assembly GCF_021461385.2 of Schistocerca piceifrons. NCBI lineage: Eukaryota > Metazoa > Arthropoda > Insecta > Orthoptera > Acrididae > Schistocerca > Schistocerca piceifrons. The sequence continues at coordinate 967,764,085 of NC_060149.1, forward strand.
AGCCACAGGGTGATCCTCATTACCAACAAACACTGTCTGCCTGTGTCCATTCATGCGAATGGACAGTTTGTTGCTGGTCATTCCCACACAGAAAGCTTCACAGTGTAGGCAGGTCAGTTGGTAAATCACGTGGGTGCCTTCACACGTGGCTCTGCCTTTGATCATGTACACCTTCGGGTTACAGGACTGGAGTAGGTGGTGGTAGGAGGGTGCATGGGACAGGTTTTACACTGGGGGCAGTTACAAGGGTAGGAGCCAGAGGGTAGGGAAGGTGGTTTGGGGATTTCATAGGGAACTAAGAGGTTACGAAGGTTAGGTGGACGGCGGAAAGACACTCTTGGTGGAGTGGGGAGGATTTCATGAACGATGGATCTCATTTCAGGGCAGGATTTGAGGAAGTCGTATCCCTGCTGGAGAGCCACATTCAGAGTCTGATCCAGTCCTGGAAAGTATCCTGTTACAAGTGGGGCACTTTTGTGGTTCTTCTGTGGGAGGTTCTGGGTTTGAGGGGATGAGGAAGTGGCTCTGGTTATTTGCTTCTGTACCAGGTCAGGAGGGTATTGCGGGATGCAAAAGCTGTTTTCAGGTTGTTGGTGTAATGGTTCAGGGATTCCGGACTGGAGCAGATTCGTTTGCCACAAAGACCTAGGCTGTAGGGAAGGGACCGTTTGATGTGGAATGGGTGGCAGCTGTCATAATGGAGGTACTGTTGCTTGTTGGTGGGTTTGATGTGGACGGACGTGTGAAGCTGGCCATTGGACAGATGGAGGTCAACATCAAGGAAAGTGGCATGGGATTTGGAGTAGGACCAGGTGAATCTGATGGAACCAAAGGAGTTGAGGTTGGAGAGGAAATTCTGTAGTTCATCACTGAGAGTCCAGATCATGAAGATGTCATCAATAAATCTGTACCAAACTTTGGGTTGGCAGGCCTGGGTAACCAATAAGGCTTCCTCTAAGCGACCCATGAACAAGTTAGCGTACAAGGGGGCCATCCTGGTACCCATGGCTGTTCCCTTTAATTGTTAGTATGTCTGGCCTTCAAAACTGAAGAAGTTGTGAGTCAGGATGAAGCTGGCTAAGGTAATGAGGAAAGAGGTTTTAGGTAGGGCAGCAGGTGATCGGCGTGAAATGAAGTGCTCCATCGCAGTGCGGCCCTGGACGTGTGGGATATTTGTGTATAAGGAAGTGGCATCAATAGTTACAAGGATGGTTTCCAGGGGTAACAGATTGGGTCGTGAAGGCACATAGTCGGAAGTTGTTAAACCTTCAGAAACAAGATTTTCAAAAGTACTTCTTCTCAGATACCAATATTTTGCCCCTGTTTGCGTCGGATACACAGATGTCTCAGTTGTTATCACATAATTTGAGTGTAGTGACTGAATCTAGAAAACAGTTTCTTTTGCTTCCCTGTACCCCAAGCATTATGTGCAATGCAGGACTCCTAACAAGACAAACACACAGAGCACAGCCCTCTGTCTTCTCTTGCCATTTCTGCAGTTCGGGAGCACAGTCCGGAAGTCTGACTCACGTCGACCGGGCCGGCAGTGCGAAAATGGTCGACGTGGGTTCGAAGCCGGTGACAGAACGGACTGCTACAGCACGAGCAAAGGTTTTTGTGGGACCCAAACTGATGAAACTCGTACGAGAAAATGGCCTGAAGAAAGGTGACGTACTTAGCGTTGCTCGCCTGGCGGGAATTTTGGGGGCCAAGCAGATGTCCAGCCTTATCCCTCTGTGTCATAACATATCTTTGTCCTCTGTGGCTGTGGACTCTGCTCTCAACTGTGTGATTATAACTGGCATGGCAAAGTGTAGAGGGCAGACGGGCATGGAGATGGAAGCTCTCACTGCTGTATCGGTGTCTGCCTTAACAGTGTACGATATGTGCAAAGCTGTGAGTCATGACATTGTGATATCTGAAATAATGCTTCTGGCCAAAAGTGGGGGAACTAGAGGAGACTTCCACCGGACATGAGCATCTGTGTGGGTCAGTGAAATAAGTTAAGTATACCTGGTGTGATGTAGGCAAATTTCAAAGTCTGTTCGTAGTTATCATAAATTATATACACATCGAATTGGCCTGAATATAAGTTGCACCTTCAATTTCAAAAAAGAGAGAAACTTAATTAAAAATAATTTGTCAAGTTGCCCATTTACAAAAGCTTTTCAAAATGTGATTTACCCTTAACCACTTTTTTTGTAGTACACTGTAGATAAATTACACACAAAAACAAAGCTTTCAGTTGCAGTTTTCATGTAAGACACTGTTAACTTCACTAACATTCATTGTTTTGTCACTGTCAGTATTTTTGTCACTCTCCTCCCAAAGTACAGTGCCGTCACTACAATCCCGGACATTGCATGTGCAGCATTTCTTGAACCGTACCTTTAAAAAGCACATCTGTTAGATGAATAACTGTGAGTTTGAAATTTGCAACGTAACTGTACCAAATTCCAAAATTTTCTCTCACTGTTGTTCTTCATTGGTGAAGAATAATATATATTCTTGATTTGTGACAGTATACCGCTGATGACGAAAAAAATTGGACCCAAAGATTTTGAGATGTGGTACAATAGAACTTTTGCTCTAGTTGAAGCGGTAAGATGCAAATGTTGTATTCACACTTTTAAAAAGCTCAGAAAAGTGTTATAACTTTTTCAGAAGTCTAAATCAAACTATGGAAACTCTCAGTAGGAACTTAGAAATATAGGAAATGATAGAGTGCTACTTACCATAAATACATGTTAAGAAGTCTATTTTTTTTCTTTTAACAAATCTAGCACTGCATATTACTGCCAAATTAGTCATTACCTATGATTGCCCCAGTGGCAGAAGTATGTATAATAATGTCAAAACGTTTGTGACACTACACACTAGGAGAAGCTCAAGTTTCAGATACACGTTGATTGCGTTCTTGATGATGCTATCTACATGTTCATCCACACTCTGCAAACCACTATGAAGAGTATGACAGAGGGTACATCTCACTGTACCAGATATTAAAGCTTGTTCATGTTTCAAGACCATTTAACTCTTTCTCTGCATGCTGTAATTAATCTAATATTGTCCTCACGGTTCCTATGGGAGCAATAGTTACAAGGTTGTAGCATATTCCTAGAGTCGTCTTTTGGAAGGCATACTTTCTTAGGATAGTGTACATCTTATCTTGAAGCGTCTGCCAATTCAGTTATTTCAGCATCTCTGTGACACTCTCCCTTGGGTCAAACAAACCTGAGACCATTTGATCTGCCCTTCTCTGCATGCGTTCAAATCCCCCATTAATCCATTTTGATACAGGTCCCACACATTTGAGCAATATTCTAGGATGGATCATACAAACGATTTGTAGAATGACTGCATTTCTATGGTATTCTACCAAAAAAAAAATCTAACTCTTTCGCCTGCCTTACCCCTGAGTGGGCCCATATGACTGTTCCATTTCATATCCCTACAAAGTGCTTCACCCAGGTAATTGTATGAATAGACTTAATTCGAGCAAGACACCCTGATACTGTAGTCATACCACACTGCGTTTTCTTCATTTTGCAAAATGCACGATTTCACATGTCTGAACATTTAAAAGAAAGTTAGAAATTATCAAGATCTGACGAATGTTTGTACAATTTCTTTCAGACTGTACTTTATTCTAGATAAATGCACTATCTGTGAAAAGAGTGCTTTACTATTAATATTGTCTGCAAAGTCATTAAATTACATGAACACGAACAGCAATGGTCACAACATACCTCTCTATGACACATCTGAGGTTACTTCTACATCAGATGATGACTCCCCAGCCAAGATAACATGTAAGTCATTCCTACCAAAGTATCCTCAATTCCAGTGACAAATTTCACTCGATACCCCTCACGGTAGCAATTTTGATAATAAGCATCGATCTGGCACTAAGTCAAAAGCTGTTCAGAAATCGAGAAATACTGCCTGCACCTGTCGAGTCAGGAAGACGAAAGTTTTAAGGTCAGGTTGACAAAACAGATTTTTAATACTCTTGGAAACAACCCTAAAGTTTCTGACGTAGTTCAGGGGAATGACAAAGGGATCTTTGACAGGCTGGATTAAATCTAGGCGGCGTCTCAGACCGACCAGAGTTACAACTTTAAAGGCTTCTACGCTGAGCAAATACAACGAGCTGTTGGAGGAAGAATGCAAAGGCAGCTTCTAGTAATGTGCAATTGCTATTCTGCATGGTCTTTAATGGCCATTATCAAATTTTAAAAAATTAAGAATAACAATAACACAGTACACAACAGGAAGGGTACAGCAGACTTTCCCTGATAGTTCCTTACATTACCTTTCCTTGATTTCTTTTTTTTTTAAATGATAATGTTTCTAAGTCTTTCCTGGTTTCCATTGAAAGGTTTGGATTGTTTCAAAGATTAATTTACACATTTTTTAATATTTTAATGTATTCTAGGACAGGAACTCAAAGAGCACATGTATAAAAAAACTGCATGTAGGACATTCATGTAAAGCTTCCCATTTTTAACTGCAAGGTAATGCCAGTCTATTTTGTTACAAGAAAATGAATCGGGACTTAGTTCTCCAGAGCTGATACTATTATAAGGAGTTGTGATGGAAGAACATGAGTTCCAAACAATGGATGCCTTGGATCTGTTTGCTGCTGCTTCTTTTTAATCTCTGCTGCTAATCCCATGAGTGAAAGATCTCTACCAATGAAAAAGTAGATTTGAATGACATCAAGTTTCTTCTCTTGTCGATAGTTGTTTCTACTGAAGAGAAATGAGTCTGGTCATCTTTGTCCATTTGCAGTAATTCAAAGGTGTCGTGGCACCTGACATGTATGCTTGAAAATAACAAATGATCAATATTTTAATTAACAAAAGTATTGACAGCAGTAAGCTGTATTTATCACATTCAAAAAGTTTGTAAAAGCTGTGGACTCTTGTTCTATCATGTCAATCCATTTGTGCCAATGGCTAACAGAGTACCATTCACGATCATGTCAAGTGGCAATAACAGTTTGCTTGCATCATAAATATTGAGTGTCAAAAGTTAATTCTAACAATATGAAATAGGACAGATTGCTACTCACCAGTTAGAGCAGGCAATGGGCAGCAGACAAGCATACTGAAAAAAAAAGAAACTGTCAGATACTATATACTCAAAAAAACACTTAGGTACTGAACGAATTATCCAAATACCAAATAGGGCTGAAATCAGTAAATGTGACATACATGTGAAGACAGAAAAATAATTACAGTTTCAGAAAAAACTGGACGATTTATTCAAGAGAAAGAGCATCACAAATTGGATGAGATGGTCGACCTCTGGCCCTTATACAAGCTTGGCTCTGGCTGATTGAGTTGTTGGATGTCCAACAGAGGGACATCATGCCAAATTCTATTCAAATGTCACGGTAGATAGTCAAAATCTCGAGGTGGTCTAACGGCCCTGCCCATAATGCTCCTTACATTCTCAATTGGGGAGAGATCCAGCAACTTTGCTGGCCAAGGTAGGGTTTGGCAAGCACAAGGACAAGCTGTGTGCGGACAGGCATTATCTTGCTGAAATGTAAGCAATGTATGGCTTGCCAAGAAGGGAAACAAAATAGGATGTACAGTATTGTCAACAGACGACTATGCTGTAGGGGTGACATCCATGTCACACCTACAGCATAGTCGTCTGTTGACCAAAAGGGATCTGTTACGAAAAGAAATCGCACCCCAGATCATCAGTCCTGGTAGTTGGACCGTATGGGATGTGACATTCACGGTGGTATCCCACCGTCTGGGGCGTCTTCAGACACATCTGTGCTGATCATTGGGCCTCAGTTCATAGTGTGATTCATCACTGAAGCCAATTATATTCCAATCAATGCAATTCCAGACCAGGGACGTGCCTGGGGACACACCAGATAGCAGTGCGATACCAACCCGGGTGCTGGCTGCCATACAGCCAAATGAGGACTGATGGTCTACTGTGCCATTTCTTTTCATAACAGGACCCCTTTCCATCCCACACAGATAATTCTTTCATGCTGCATAATGTTTATTTTTAGCTTACGAGTGTAATGTAATGGACAGAGCCCACCTCAGCATAGGGAGTCTCTGCTGGTTGGGAGTGTGGAGGTGGACAGACAGAGAGAGGTGTACTAGGGGGACAGTAACAGTGTGTGAGGTTGGAATGGGAGCAGGGGAGGGCATTGAGGTGTGGGGCCACAGGAACGAAGCCTAGAAACTCTAGCTGCGACATATTCTTCACTCCTGTAAACCCCCGTTACCTACACCTTTGCTAGTCTCTCTGTCTCACATATCTAGGCCTTTACCTGCTCCCACCCCAGCCTCACACCACCACACCTGCTTGATGAGGACTGTCCCATACTTTCTAATATCTAAAAATCTTCCTTCAATGCGTTAGTCTGCCACTCAGTGTCTCCTCTAGGTGGGGAGCAGAAAGCTATCCTATTTCATATTATTGTTATTCCATCCCAGATTTCCCAATGCTTAAAAATTAATTTTAGGCTTGCCGTAAAGTATTACACAAACACTAAGTGGTTATTTTTTCTGATATTCAAATTATATTTTACTCTCATTTTTGTCCCTTTATCTAATCAACTTTGCAGTGTGACATTTCTGACAAAAGTACGAGTTATTCAGAAAGTAGGTAAAAAGTAGTGAATTCTTCCTTTGAATCACTCTCACTTTGTCTCAGGCGCGAGCAAATGTGTGTACCCGTATATGCGTTTAGCTGTATCAAATTATCTTCCCCAACACACAAAATGGGGGTCATTATTCAATTTATCTTGAAAGTATGTGTGAAACGCACTTTCCACAAAAATGCTCAGATGCATAACTCTCAAAATATGTGTTTGAACAATAGGTCTGGAATTTTTAAAGACAAGGTGAAGAAACCATTGGATTGTATAATTTTTTTATTAATCACAAAGAAACAACATGATTCAAAGACATCAACAACAGCATTGGAAGTTCAAGTGAATTGTCTGCCTCCAATTCTGATCACAGAGAAACACTCCAATAGGAAAGAGGGCACAACACCCTGCTCCATTTTCAAAAGCTGCAATGTCAAATATTACAACCTGTAACAAAAAAAGGTCATGTGATAAATATTGTTTACATATCGATTACAGTAACAGAGGCATATATGGTCTAATAGGAAGGGGGAACAGAAGGGCAGGACATGGGGAACAATGAACAGATGAGATGTGAAACCACGGTAAGTTAATGGTGGCGATAATGCCAGTTAATGACATGTGTGGAAAAGCAACCACTCTTGCAACTCAGAGCTACTCTTGTTTCTGCAACTGATCTTCCGTTCTTTCATTGTTCCTATATTTCTCATATTAATAATTCTAGTTATAGAAGGTTTTCTAACTAAAAGCTTATTAGCATTTTGTAATGAAACCAATAAACAATACAGTCTCATTCTCTAATGGAAGAACACAGTACATCGCGTTCGTAAACTTTTCATATGAGTATCTGGACATTCATTACATGACATTTAATTTTAAGTATCAATACAAACACTTACATAAAACATTATTTACACTCAAAATCCATTATTCAAAACTGATGTCCATATGTGTAACTGTTTACAGTAGCAATTATTAATATAGTTACTATTGCTAGCTTTAATATGGATTGTTAAAAAGTTTAGAACGTTAACTTAAAAATGAACTGTAAGCAAAATCTTTTCTGTTAAAAAGTTAATGTTGAAACCACTGGAGAAACATTATAATGTATTATTGTAGTCATCATGTACACTGAAAAAAAAAAAAAAAATTTGCAACACCAATAAGTAATTAACGTAGAGTAATGAAATTTCAGGAACATATATGTCTAAGTAACTTATTTAAGTGATTAACGTTGCAAGATCACAGGATAATATAAGTGCGAGATACACCATTGCAAATGTGATACACTAATACATTGAAATCCAGTGTAACTGCCCGAATGTAACGATGCAAACGTACATGCATTGTGCTGGATATGAGTTTGTGGGATGAAGTTCCATGCCTGTTTCACATTGTCATCAAAACAGGGATGGTTAATGCTGTTTTTGGGAGACACTGGAGTTCTTCGATGATGTCCCGTGTGCACTGAATTGGAGCCAGACCTGGTGTTTAAACAGGTCAAGGCAACATGTTGACATACTGTAGAGTATACACCCATGCCTCCATCTTTGCTACCCTCCCTGTTTACCTCTACCCTGTTGCTTCATAACCTGGGTTGTGAGTAACTGAATCCACTTTCTCTTCTTCCCCTTCTTTCCCCTCTCTCCTCCCCGATGAAGGAACAAAGTTCCAAAAGCTAGGATACGTAAATTTTCTGTTATGTTTTGTGTATCTATTGGATGTACTGGCCAGCCCCTCTATCTCTTTGTTAGTATTTGTTTCACGTCTTTATATGAGATTTTCCATCATCACAATAATGTTAGTTTATAATTTATGGACAGCCTAATCCATTATTTCCTGTCAAGGTTTGAAACTTTAGTAAATCATAATTTTTGTCTTGGTAAAATAAAGGTGATTAGATGTTTCCCTCATGCACATGTAAGAGACTGTCAGTTCACATCTACGTTTATAATCTGCAATCCACCAGGAGGTGCATGGTACAGGGTAAGTCCCATTGTACCAGTTATCAGGGTTTCTTGCTGTTTCATTCATGTATGGAGCGTGGAAGAATGATTGTCTGAATTTGTCTGAATGCCTCTGTGTGAGCAGTAATCATTCTAATCTTATCTTCACGACCTCTGTGAGAGCAATATGTGGGGGGCTGTAGTATATCCCTAGAGTAATCATTTAAAGACAGTTCTTGAAACTTTGCTAATACACTTTCTTGGGATAGTTTACAACTGTCTTCAACAGTCTGCCATTTCAGTTCCTTCAGTATCTCTGTGACACTCTCCCATGGATTAAGCAAACCTGTGACCATGCTGCCTTTCTTTGTATACATTCAATGTCTCCTGCTAGTCTTATCTGGTACAAGTCCCACACACTTTAGCAATAGTCTAGGGGGGGTCACACGAATGACTTGTAAGCATCTCTTTAGTAGACTGATTGCACTTCCCCATTATTATACCAATAAACCAAAGTCTACAACCTGCTTTACCCACAACTGAGCCTATGTCATCATGCCATTTCATATTCCTACAAAGTGTTACACACAGGTATTTGTGCGAGTTGGCAGATTCCGACAGTGACTCACCAATATTATAGTCACAGGATACTAAGTTTACACATTTCTAAACATTCAGAGCAAGTTGCCAATCACTGCACCATGTTGAAATCTCATCAAGATCTGACTGAATATATATATGCAGCTTCTATGAAATAGCACTTCATTACAGATAACTGCATCATCTGCAAAAATCCTGATTTACAGCAAGGTCATTAATGGACAAGAACTGCAAGGGCCCCAACACACTTCCCTGGGGCACACCTGAAGTTACTTCTACATCTGATGATGACTCTCCATCCAAGGTAACATGCTGTGTCCTTCCTATCAAAAAGTCCTCAATCCAGTCAAGAATTTCACTTGATACGCCATATGATCATACTTTTCACAGACAGTGTAGGTGTGGAACAGAATCAAATACTGTTAGGAAATCAAGAAACACTATCTACCTGTTGCCTTGATCCAACGCTTTCAGCAAGTTATGTGAGAAAAGTGAGAGTTGGATTTCATATCATCTATGTTTTTGAAAACCATGCTGGTTGATATTGAGAAGGTAGTTCCGTTCGAGATACCTCATTATGTTTGAGCTCAAAATATTTTCTAAGAATCTACAACAAATCGATGTCAAGGCTACTGGATGGTAGTTTTGTCACTCCTACAACCCTTCTTGCAGACAGGTGTGATCTGTAACTTTTTCCAAAAACTGGGTAAGGTTTTTTGGATAGATTACAGTGAGAAGAGAGGATAACTCAGCCACAAATTCAATATTGAATCTGACTGCGATTCCATCGGGGTCTGGAGCTTTGTTTAATGATTTCAACTGTTTCTCAACACAACTGACACTAATACCTATTTCGTTCATTTTTTCAGTGTACGAGGATTGAACTGGGGCAGTTCTGGGTTTTTATTTGCAAAGGAACATTTGAAAAACGAGTTCAGAATTTCAGCTTTTACTTTGCTACCCTCAATTTCAGTTCCTGTCTCACTTGCTAGGGACTGGACACTAACTTTTGTGCCACTAACAGCCCTTACATACGACCAGAATTTATTTGGATTTTGTGAAATGTCATCTGACAATATTCTGCTACAGTAGTCATTGAAGGCTTCATGCATTGCTCTCTTGACAGCCAAACATGTTTCATCCAGTGTCTCTCAATCTATAATCCTACACTTTGTTTTACACCTATTATGCAGTAATCTCTGTTCCTTTAGAAGTTTTCTTTACAGTGACTGTATACCACGGAGGTTCCATCCCATTATGAACTGTTCTACTAGGAACCTATCCACTCAGTGCATGGTCAACTGTTCTTTTCAAGTAGAGGAAGAGCACCTCTACATGCTCCTGACCTGTGCTGAAAGTTTCAAGTTCCTCACTGAGATAAGATATTACTGATTTCTACTTAGTTAACTGAACGCATAATAAGAGGGAAACATTCCACGCAGGAAAATATATCTAAAAACAAAAATTATGTGACTTACCATACGAAAGTGCTGGCAGGTCGATAGACACACAAACAAACACAAACATACACACAAAATTCTAGCTTTCGCAACCAACGGTTGCTTCATCAGGAAAGAGGGAAAGACGAAAGGATGTGGGTTTTAAGGGAGAGGGTAAGGAGTCATTCCAATCCCGGGAGCGGAAAGACTTACCTTGTTGTTGTTGTGGTCTTCAGTCCTGAGACTGGTTTGATGCAGCTCTCCATGCTACTCTATCCTGTGCAAGCTTTTTCATCTCCCAGTACCTACTGCAACCTACATCCTTCTGAATCTGCTTAGTGTATTCATCTCTTGGTCTCCCTCTACGATTTTTACCCTCCACGCTGCCCTCTAATACTAAATTGGTGATCCCTTGATGCCTCAGAACATGTCATACCAACCGATCCCTTCTTCTGGTCAAGTTGTGCCACAAACTTCTCTTCTCCCCAATCCTATTCAATACTTCCTCATTAGTTATGTGATCTACCCATCTAATCTTCAGCATTCTTCTGTAGCACCACATTTCGAAAGCTTCTATTCTCTTCTTGTCCAAACTATTTATCGTCCATGTTTCACTTCCATACATGGCTACACTCCATACAAATACTTTCAGAAATGACTTCCTGACACTTAAATCAATACTGGATGTTAACAAATTTCTCTTCTTCAGAAACGATTTCCTTGCCATTGCCAGCCTACATTTTATATCCTCTCTACTTCGACCATCATCAGTTATTTTGCTCCCCAAATAGCAAAACTCCATTACTACTTTAAGTGCCTCATTTCCTAATCTAATTCCCTCAGCATCACCCGACTTAATTAGACTACATTCCATTATCCTTGTTTTGCTTTTGTTGATGTTCATCTTATATCCTCCTTTCAAGATACTGTCCATTCCATTCAACTGCTCTTCCAAGTCCTTTGCTGTCTCTGACAGAATTACAATGCCATCGGCGAACCTCAAAGTTTTTATTTCTTCTCCATGAATTTTAATACCTACTCCGAATTTTTCTTTTGTTTCCTTTACTGCTTGCTCAATATACAGATTGAACAACATCGGGGACAGGCTACAACCCTGTCTTACTCCCTTCCCAACCACTGCTTCCCTTTCATGTCCCTCGACTCTTATAACTGCCATCTGGTTTCTGTACAAATTGTAAACAGCCTTTCGCTCCCTGTATTTTACCCCTGCCACTTTAGAGTTTGAAAGAGAGTATTCCAGTCAACATTGTCAAAAGCTTTCTCTAAGTCTACAAATGCTAGAAACGTAGGTTTGCCTTTCCTTAATCTTTCTTCTAAGATAAGTCGTAAGGTCAGTATTGCCTCACGTGTTCCAGTGTTTCTACGGAATCCAAACTGATCTTCCCCGAGGTTGGCTTCTACTAGTTTTTCCATTCGTCTGTAAAGAATTCGTGTTAGTATTTTGCAGCTGTGACTTATTAAGCTGATAGTTCGGTAATTTTCACACCTGTCAACACCTGCTTTCTTTGGGATTGGAATTATTATATTCTTCTTGAAGTCTGAGGGTATTTCGCCTGTTTCATACATCTTGCTCACCAGATGGTAGAGTTTTGTCAGGACTGGCTCTCCCACGGCCGTCAGTAGTTCCAATGGAATATTGTCTACTCCGGGGGCCTTGTTTCGACTCAGGTCTTTCAGTGCTCTGTCAAACTCTTCACGCAGTATCATATCTCCCATTTCATCTTCATCTACATCCTCTTCCATTTCCACAATATTGTCCTCAAGTACATCGCCCTTGTATAGACCCTCTATATACTCCTTCCACCTTTCTGCTTTCCCTTCTTTCCTTAGAACTGGGTTTCCATCTGAGCTCATGATATTCATACAAGTCGTTCTCTTATCTCCAAAGGTCTCTTTAATTTTCCTGTAGGCGGTATCTATCTTACCCCTAGTGAGATAGGCCTCTACATCCTTACATTTGTCCTCTAGCCATCCCTGCTTAGCCATTTTGCACTTCCTGTCGATCTCATTTTTGAGACGTTTGTATTCCTTTTTGCCTGTTTCACTTACTGCATTTTTATATTTTCTCCTTTCATCAATTAAATTCAATATTTCTTCTGTTACCCAAGGATTTCTACTAGCCCTCGTCTTTTTACCTACTTGATCCTCTGCTGCCTTCACTACTTCATCCCTCAAAGCTACCCATTCTTCTTCTACTGTATTTATTTCCCCCATTCCTGTCAATTGCTCCCTTATGCTCTCCCTGAATCTCTGTACAACCTCTGGTTCTTTTAGTTTATCCAGGTCCCATCTCCTTAAATTCCCACCTTTTTGCAGTTTCTTCAGTTTTAATCTACAGGTCATAACCAATAGATAGTGGTCAGAGTCCACATCTGCCCCTGGAAATGTCTTACAATTTAAAACCTGGTTCCTAAATCTCTGTCTTACCATTATATAATCTATCTGATACCTTTTAGTATCTCCAGAGTTCTTCCATGTATACAACCTTCTTTCATGATTCTTAAACCAAGTGTTAGTTATGATTATGTTGTGCTCTGTGCAAAATTTGACCAGGCGGCTTCCTCTTTCATTTCTGTCCCCCAATCCATATTCACCTACTATGTTTCCTTCTCTCCCTTTTCCTACACTCGAATTCCAGTCACCCATGACTATTAAATTTTCGTCTCCCTTCACAATCTGAATAATTTCTTTTATTTCATCATACATTTCTTCAATTTCTTCGTCATCTGCAGAGCTAGTTGGCATATAAACTTGTACTACTGTAGTAGGCGTGGGCTTCGTATCTATCTTGGCCACAATAATGCGTTCACTATGCTGTTTGTAGTAGCTTACCCGCATTCCTATTATCCTATTCATTATTAAACCTACTCCTGCATTACCCCTATTTGATTCTGTGTTTATAACCCTGTAGTCACCTGACCAGAAGTCTTGTTCCTCCTGCCACCGAACTTCACTAATTCCCACTATATCTAACTTCAACCTATCCATTTCCCTTTTTAAATTTTCTAACCTACCTGCCCGATTAAGGGATCTGACATTCCACGCTCCGATCCGTAGAACGCCAGTTTTCTTTCTCCTGATAACGACATCCTCTTGACTTACCTTAGGGGGGGAAAAGAACAGGTATACACTTGCACACACACCCATATCCAACCACACATACACAGACACAAGCAGACATTTGTAAAGGCAAAGAGATTCGGCAGAGATGTCAGTCGAGGCAGAAGTACAGCTGCAAAGATGTTGTTGAATGACAGGTGAGCTATGAGCAGCGGCAACTTGAAATTAGCAGAGGTTGAGGCCTGGCGGATAACGAGAAGAAAGGATATACTGAAGGGCAAGTTCCCATCTCCGGAGTTCTGTCAGGTTCGTGTTAGTGGGAAGTATCCAGATAACCCGGAGGGTGTAACACTGTGCCAAGATGTGTTGGCCGTGCACCAACGCATGTTTAGCCACAGGGTGATCCTCATTACCAACAAACACTGTCTGCCTGTGTCCATTCATGCGAATGGACAGTTTGTTGCTGGTCATTCCCACACAGAAAGCTTCACAGTGTAGGCAGGTCAGTTGGTAAATCACGTGGGTGCCTTCACACGTGGCTCTGCCTTTGATCATGTACACCTTCGGGTTACAGGACTGGAGTAGGTGGTGGTAGGAGGGTGCATGGGACAGGTTTTACACCGGGGACGGTTACAAGGGTAGGAGCCAGAGGGTAGGGAAGGTGGTTTGGGGATTTCATAGGGAACTAAGAGGTTACGAAGGTTAGGTGGACGGCGGAAAGACACTCTTGGTGGAGTGGGGAGGATTTCATGAACGATGGATCTCATTTCAGGGCAGGATTTGAGGAAGTCGTATCCCTGCTGGAGAGCCACATTCAGAGTCTGATCCAGTCCTGGAAAGTATCCTGTTACAAGTGGGGCACTTTTGTGGTTCTTCTGTGGGAGGTTCTGGGTTTGAGGGGATGAGGAAGTGGCTCTGGTTATTTGCTTCTGTACCAGGTCAGGAGGGTATTGCGGGATGCAAAAGCTGTTTTCAGGTTGTTGGTGTAATGGTTCAGGGATTCCGGACTGGAGCAGATTCGTTTGCCACAAAGACCTAGGCTGTAGGGAAGGGACCGTTTGATGTGGAATGGGTGGCAGCTGTCATAATGGAGGTACTGTTGCTTGTTGGTGGGTTTGATGTGGACGGACGTGTGAAGCTGGCCATTGGACAGATGGAGGTCAACATCAAGGAAAGTGGCATGGGATTTGGAGTAGGACCAGGTGAATCTGATGGAACCAAAGGAGTTGAGGTTGGAGAGGAAATTCTGTAGTTCTTCACTGAGAGTCCAGATCATGAAGATGTCATCAATAAATCTGTACCAAACTTTGGGTTGGCAGGCCTGGATAACCAAGAAGGCTTCCTCTAAGCGACCCATGAACAGGTTAGCGTACAAGGGGGCCATCCTGGTACCCATGGCTGTTCCCTTTAATTGTTAGTATGTCTGGCCTTCAAAACTGAAGAAGTTGTGAGTCAGGATGAAGCTGGCTAAGGTAATGAGGAAAGAGGTTTTAGGTAGGGCAGCAGGTGATCGGCGTGAAATGAAGTGCTCCATCGCAGTGCGGCCCTGGACGTGCGGGATATTTGTGTATAAGGAAGTGGCATCAATGGTTACAAGGATGGTTTGCAGGGGTAACAGATTGGGTCGTGAAGGCACAAAGTCGGAAGAAACAAGATTTTCAAAAGTACTTCTTCTCAGATACCAATATTTTGCCCCTGTTTGTGTCGGATACACAGATGTCTCAGTCGTTATCACATAATTTGAGTGTAGTGACTGAATCTAGAAAACAGTTTCTTTTGCTTCCCTGTACCCCAAGCATTATGTGCAATGGAGGACTCCTAACAAGACAAACACACAGAGCACAGCCCTCTGTCTTCTCTTGCCGTTTCTGCAGTTCGGGAGCACAGTCCGGAAGTCTGACTCATGTCGACCGGACCGGCAGTGCGAAAATGGTCGACGTGGGTTCGAAGCCGGTGACAGAACGGACTGCTACAGCACGAGCAAAGGTTTTTGTGGGACCCAAACTGATGAAACTCGTACGAGAAAATGGCCTGAAGAAAGGTGACGTACTTAGCGTTGCTCGCCTGGCGGGAATTGTGGCGGCCAAGCAGATGTCCAGCCTTATCCCTCTGTGTCATAACATATCTTTATCCTCTGTGGCTGTGGACTCTGCTCTCAACTGTGTGATTATAACTGGCATGGCAAAGTGTAGAGGGCAGACGGGCATGGAGATGGAAGCTCTCACTGCTGTATCGGTGTCTGCCTTAACAGTGTACGATATGTGCAAAGCTGTGAGTCATGACATTGTGATATCTGAAATAATTCTTCTGGCCAAAAGTGGGGGAACTAGAGGAGACTTCCACCGGACATGAGCATCTGTGTGGGTCAGTGAAATAAGTTAAGTATACCTGGTGTGATGTAGGCAAATTTCAAAGTCTGTTCGTAGTTATCATAAATTATATACACATCGAATTGGCCTGAATATAAGTTGCACCTTTAATTTCAAAAAAGAGAGAAACTTAATTAAAAATAATTTGTCAAGTTGCCCATTTACAAAAGCTTTTCAAAATGTGATTTACCCTTAACCACTTTTTTTGTAGTACACTGTAGATAAATTACACACAAAAACAAAGCTTTCAGTTGCAGTTTTCATGTAAGACACTGTTAACTTCACTAACATTCATTGTTTTGTCACTGTCAGTATTTTTGTCACTCTCCTCCCAAAGTACAGTGCCGTCACTACAATCCCGGACATTGCATGTGCAGCATTTCTTGAACCGTACCTTTAAAAAGCACATCTGTTAGATGAATAACTGTGAGTTTGAAATTTGCAACGTAACTGTACCAAATTCCAAAATTTTCTCTCACTGTTGTTCTTCATTGGTGAAGAATAATATATATTCTTGATTTGTGACAGTATACCGCTGATGACGAAAAAAATTGGACCCAAAGATTTTGAGATGTGGTACAATAGAACTTTTGCTCTAGTTGAAGCGGTAAGATGCAAATGTTGTATTCACACTTTTAAAAAGCTCAGAAAAGTGTTATAACTTTTTCAGAAGTCTAAATCAAACTATGGAAACTCTCAGTAGGAACTTAGAAATATAGGAAATGATAGAGTGCTACTTACCATAAATACATGTTAAGAAGTCTATTTTTTTTTCTTTTAACAAATCTAGCACTGCATATTACTGCCAAATTAGTCATTACCTATGATTGCCCCAGTGGCAGAAGTATGTATAATAATGTCAAAACGTTTGTGACACTACACACTAGGAGAAGCTCAAGTTTCAGATACACGTTGATTGCGTTCTTGATGATGCTATCTACATGTTCATCCACACTCTGCAAACCACTATGAAGAGTATGACAGAGGGTACATCTCACTGTACCAGATATTAAAGCTTGTTCATGTTTCAAGACCATTTAACTCTTTCTCTGCATGCTGTAATTAATCTAATATTGTCCTCACAGTTCCTATGGGAGCAATAGTTACAAGGTTGTAGCATATTCCTAGAGTCGTCTTTTGGTAAGCATACTTTCTTAGGATAGTGTACATCTTATCTTGAAGCGTCTGCCAATTCAGTTATTTCAGCATCTCTGTGACACTGTCCCTTGGGTCAAACAAACCTGTGACCATTTGATCTGCCCTTCTCTGCATGCGTTCAAATCCCCCATTAATCCATTTTGATACAGGTCCCACACATTTGAGCAATATTCTAGGACGGATCATACAAACGATTTGTAGAATGACTGCATTTCTATGGTATTCTACCAAAAAAAAAAAATCTAACTCTTTCGCCTGCCTTACCCCTGAGTGGGCCCATATGACTGTTCCATTTCATATCCCTACAAAGTGCTTCACCCAGGTAATTGTATGAATAGACTTAATCCAAGCAAGACACCCTGATACTGTAGTCATACCACACTGTGTTTTCTTCATTTTGCAAAATGCACGATTTCACATGTCTGAACATTTAAAAGAAAGTTAGAAATTATCAAGATCTGACGAATGTTTGTACAATTTCTTTCAGACTGTACTTTATTCTAGATAAATGCACTATCTGTGAAAAGAGTGCTTTACTATTAATATTGTCTGCAAAGTCATTAAATTACATGAACACGAACAGCAATGGTCACAACATACCTCTCTATGACACATCTGAGGTTACTTCTACATCAGATGATGACTCCCCAGCCAAGATAACATGTAAGTCATTCCTACCAAAGTATCCTCAATTCCAGTGACAAATTTCACTCGATACCCCTCACGGTAGCAATTTTGATAATAAGCATCGATCTGGCACTAAGTCAAAAGCTGTTCAGAAATCGAGAAATACTGCCTGCACCTGTCGAGTCAGGAAGACGAAAGTTTTAAGGTCAGGTTGACAAAACAGATTTTTAATACTCTTGGAAACAACCCTAAAGTTTCTGACGTAGTTCAGGGGAATGACAAAGGGATCTTTGACAGGCTGGATTAAATCTAGGCGGCGTCTCAGACCGACCAGAGTTACAACTTTAAAGGCTTCTACGCTGAGCAAATACAACGGGCTGTTGGAGGAAGAATGCAAAGGCAGCTTCTAGTAATGTGCAATTGCTATTCTGCATGGTCTTTAATCGCCATTATCAAATTTTAAAAAATTAAGAATAACAATAACACAGTACACAACAGGAAGGGTACAGCAGACTTTCCCTGATAGTTCCTTACATTACCTTTCCTTGATTTTTTTTTTTTTTTTTTTTTTTTTTTTAAATGATAATGTTTCTAAGTCTTTCCTGGTTTCCATTGAAAGGTTTGGATTGTTTCAAAGATTAATTTACACATTTTTTAATATTTTAATGTATTCTAGGACAGGAACTCAAAGAGCACAAGTATAAAAAAACTGCATGTAGGACATTCATGTAAAGCTTCCCATTTTTAACTGCAAGGTAATGCCAGTCTATTTTGTTACAAGAAAATGAATCGGGACTTAGTTCTCCAGAGCTGATACTATTATAAGGAGTTGTGATGGAAGAACATGAGTTCCAAACAATGGATGCCTTGGATCTGTTTGCTGCTGCTTCTTTTTAATCTCTGCTGCTAATCCCATGAGTGAAAGATCTCTACCAATGAAAAAGTAGATTTGAATGACATCAAGTTTCTTCTCTTGTCGATAGTTGTTTCTACTGAAGAGAAATGAGTCTGGTCATCTTTGTCCATTTGCAGTAATTCAAAGGTGTCGTGGCACCTGACATGTATGCTTGAAAATAACAAACGATCAATATTTTAATTAACAAAAGTATTGACAGCAGTAAGCTGTATTTATCACATTCAAAAAGTTTGTAAAAGCTGTGGACTCTTGTTTTATCATGTCAATCCATTTGTGCCAATGGCTAACAGAGTACCATTCACGATCATGTCAAGTGGCAATAACAGTTTGCTTGCATCATAAATATTGAGTGTCAAAAGTTAATTCTAACAATATGAAATAGGACAGATTGCTACTCACCAGTTAGAGCAGGCAATGGGCAGCAGACAAGCATACTGAAAAAAAAAGAAACTGTCAGATACTATATACTCAAAAAAACACTTAGGTACTGAACGAATTATCCAAATACCAAATAGGGCTGAAATCAGTAAATGTGACATACATGTGAAGACAGAAAAATAATTACAGTTTCAGAAAAAACTGGACGATTTATTCAAGAGAAAGAGCATCACAAATTGGATGAGATGGTCCACCTCTGGCCCTTATACAAGCTTGGCTCTGGCTGATTGAGTTGTTGGATGTCCAACAGAGGGACATCATGCCAAATTCTATTCAAATGTCACGGTAGATAGTCAAAATCTCGAGGTGGTCTAACGGCCCTGCCCATAATGCTCCTTACATTCTCAATTGGGGAGAGATCCAGCAACTTTGCTGGCCAAGGTAGGGTTTGGCAAGCACAAGGACAAGCTGTGTGCGGACAGGCATTATCTTGCTGAAATGTAAGCAATGTATGGCTTGCCAAGAAGGGAAACAAAATAGGATCTACAGTATTGTCAACAGACGGCTATGCTGTAGGGGTGACATCCATGTCACACCTACAGCATAGTCGTCTGTTGACCAAAAGGGATCTGTTACGAAAAGAAATCGCACCCCAGATCATCAGTCCTGGTAGTTGGACCGTATGGGATGTGACATTCACGGTGGTATCCCACCGTCTGGGGCGTCTTCAGACACATCTGTGCTGATCATTGGGCCTCAGTTCATAGTGGGATTCATCACTGAAGCCAATTATATTCCAGTCAATGCAATTCCAGACCAGGGACGTGCCTGGGGACACACCAGATAGCAGTGCGATACCAACCCGGGTGCTGGCTGCCATACAGCCAAATGAGGACTGATGGTCTACTGTGCCATTTCTTTTCATAACAGGACCCCTTTGGTTGTCATCTGTGTCACCATTACAACACAGATATCTGTTCACGATATTACAAACCCCATTTTGTTTCTCTTCATGACAAGCCATCATTTGCTTACATTTCAGCAAGATAATGCCTGCCCACACACAATTCGTCTTCATACTTGCCACACGTTATCTTTGCCAGCAAGGTCACGGGATCTCTCCCCAACTGAGTATGTCTGGGGCATTATGGGCAGGGCCACCCAACCAGCTCATGATTTAGACAATACAATGCGCCACTTGGATAGAATTTGGCTTGATGTCCCTCAGTAGGACATCCAACATATCTATCAATGCCAAGCTTGTTCAAGAGTCAGAGGTGGACCAACTTGCTCAATTTGTGAAGCTCTTTCTCTTGAATAAATGATTCAATTTTTCTGACATTGTAATTTTTTTTTTTTTTTTTTTTTTTTTTTTTTTTTTTTTTTTTGTCTGTGCACGTACATCACATCTACATATTTCCATCCCACACAGATAATTCTTTCATGCTGCATAATGTTTATTTTTATCTTACGAGTGTAATCTAATGGACAGAGCCCACCTCAGCATAGGGAGTCTCTGCTGGTTGGGAGTGTGGAGGTGGACAGACAGAGAGAGGTGTACTAGGGGGACAGTAACAGTGTGTGAGGTTGGAATGGGAGCAGGGGAGGGCATTGAGGTGTGGGGCCACAGGAACGAAGCCTAGAAACTCTAGCTGCGACATATTCTTCACTCCTGTAAACCCCCGTTACCTAAACCTTTGCTAGTCTCTCTGTCTCACATATCTAGGCCTTTACCTGCTCCCACCCCAGCCTCACACCACCACACCTGCTTGATGAGGACTGTCCCATACTTTCTAATATCTAAACATCTTCCTTCAATGCGCCAGTCTGCCACTCAGTGTCTCCTCTAGGTGGGGAGCAGAAAGCTATCCTATTTCATATTATTGTTATTCCATCCCAGATTTCCCAATGCTTAAAAATTAATTTTAGGCTTGCCGTAAAGTATTACACAAACACTAAGTGGTTATTTTTTCTGATATTCAAATTATATTTTACTCTCATTTTTGTCCCTTTATCTAATCAACTTTGCAGTGTGACATTTCTGACAAAAGTACGAGTTATTCAGAAAGTAGGTAAAAAGTAGTGAATTCTTCCTTTGAATCACTCTCACTTTGTCTCAGGCGCGAGCAAATGTGTGTACCCGTATATGCGTTTAGGTGTATCAAATTATCTTCCCCAACACACAAAATGGGGGTCATTATTCAATTTATCTTGAAAGTATGTGTGAAACGCACTTTCCACAAAAATGCTCAGATGCATAACTCTCAAAATATGTGTTTGAACAATAGGTCTGGAATTTTTAAAGACAAGGTGAAGAAACCATTGGATTGTATAATTTTTTATTAATCACAAAGAAACAACATGATTCAAAGACATCAACAACAGCATTGGAAGTTCAAGTGAATTGTCTGCCTCCAATTCTGATCACAGAGAAACACTCCAATAGGAAAGAGGGCACAACACCCTGCTCCATTTTCAAAAGCTGCAATGTCAAATATTACAACCTGTAACAAAAAAAGGTCATGTGATAAATATTGTTTACATATCGATTACAGTAACAGAGGCATATATGGTCTAATAGGAAGGGGGAACAGAAGGGCAGGACATGGGGAACAATGAACAGATGAGATGTGAAACCACGGTAAGTTAATAGTGGCGATAATGCCAGTTAATGACATGTGTGGGAAAAGCAACCACTCTTGCAACTCAGAGCTACTCTTGTTTCTGCAACTGATCTTCCGTTCTTTCATTGTTCCTATATTTCTCATATTAATAATTCTAGTTATAGAAGGTTTTCTAACTAAAAGCTTATTAGCATTTTGTAATGAAACCGATAAACAATACAGTCTCATTCTCTAATGGAAGAACACAGTACATCGCGTTCGTAAATAACTTGATCCAACAAAACTTTTCATATGAGTATCTGGACATTCATTACATGACATTTAATTTTAAGTATCAATACAAACACTTACATAAAACATTATTTACACTCAAAACCCATTATTCAAAACTGATGTCCATATGTGTAACTGTTTACAGTAGCAATTATTAATATAGTTACTATTGCTAGCTTTAATATGGATTGTTAAAACGTTTAGAACGTTAACTTAAAAATGAACTGTAAGCAAAATCTTTTCTGTTAAAAAGTTAATGTTGAAACCACTGGAGAAACATTATAATGTATTATTGTAGTCATCATGTACACTGAAAAAAAAAAAAAATTGCAACACCAATAAGTAATTAACGTAGAGTAATGAAATTTCAGGAACATATATGTCTAAGTAACTTATTTAAGTGATTAACGTTGCAAGATCACAGGATAATATAAGTGCGAGATACACCATTGCAAATGTGATACACTAATATATTGAAATCCAGTGTAACTGCCCGAATGTAAGGATGCAAACGTACATGCATTGTGCTGGATATGAGTTTGTGGGATGAAGTTCCATGCCTGTTTCACATTGTCATCAAAACAGGGATGGTTAATGCTGTTTTTGGGAGACACTGGAGTTCTTCGATGATGTCCCGTGTGCACTGAATTGGAGCCAGACCTGGTGTTTAAACAGGTCAAGGCAACATGTTGACATACTGTAGAGTATACACCCATGCCTCCATCTTTGCTACCCTCCCTGTTTACCTCTACCCTGTTGCTTCATAACCTGGGTTGTGAGTAACTGAATCCACTTTCTCTTCTTCCCCTTCTTTCCCCTCTCTCCTCCCCGATGAAGGAACAAAGTTCCAAAAGCTAGGATACGTAAATTTTCTGTTATGTTTTGTGTATCTATTGGATGTACTGGCCAGCCCCTCTATCTCTTTGTTAGTATTTGTTTCACGTCTTTATATGAGATTTTCCATCATCACAATAATGTTAGTTTATAATTTATGGACAGCCTAATCCATTATTTCCTGTCAAGGTTTGAAACTTTAGTAAATCATAATTTTTGTCTTGGTAAAATAAAGGTGATTAGATGTTTCCCTCATGCACATGTAAGAGACTGTCAGTTCACATCTACGTTTATAATCTGCAATCCACCAGGAGGTGCATGGTACAGGGTAAGTCCCATTGTACCAGTTATCAGGGTTTCTTGCTGTTTCATTCATGTATGGAGCGTGGAAGAATGATTGTCTGAATTTGTCTGAATGCCTCTGTGTGAGCAGTAATCATTCTAATCTTATCTTCACGACCTCTGTGAGAGCAATATGTGGGGGGCTGTAGTATATCCCTAGAGTAATCATTTAAAGACAGTTCTTGAAACTTTGCTAATACACTTTCTTGGTAGAAAAGGCGTGGGAAGTTGGGCGACAAGTGCAGCCAATTCGGTCAGGGAGACTGTACCACCTGGAGGGAGATAGACACTGCAGACGGTTATGTCCTGGGTAGTCCTTATGCGGACAGCCACAGCTTCCAAAGATGTTTGAAGGGGCACAGGAGCTCTATATACAGAGGTAAGGACATACACGCAGGCTCCACCTGACACACTATTGTAAGTGCTACGGTTGCAGTAATAACCCCTGTATCCACAGAGGACAGGGGTCCGCATTGCCGGGAAACAGGTCTCCTGGAGAGCAATGCATAAAGCAGGTGTCATGCTTACAAGCTGACATAGCTCAGGTAGATGGCTAAAATAAGCACCACAATTCCACTGGAGGATTGTACAAAGCGTGTCCTGTACAAGCATTCAGGCACTGAAAATGCAAATTACTGGGCAGGGTCACATGCTGCCACCGACTGAGTGACGGACGTCGCTACGGCCATCATTTCTGAGGAGACGGCGAGACCCAGGTCATCAGGGGACGCAAAGAGCTCGACCTCATCCTCAGAGGCTGAGCTGACAGGAAGTGTTGGTGCGGGAACCACTGGGTCCTTATCCTTCTTGGAGAGCTTCCTCTTCTCTCTCTTGTCTTTGGGAGGAGGGTTGACATGCTGGGAGGGCTTTTCTGACGCATTATCAGGAACAGAGGAAGAGCGTGAAGCCCTTCGACCAGCAGCTGGTGGCTTCTTCAGCCACTGGCTAGTGTCTTGTGAGACACTGGGGAAGTCCTTGGAAGGGACTCCCCCAAGGGATCCCTTCCGAACAAGTGAGGCCGGAGGAGGCTGTTGCGTCTCCGGCTGAGCAGCCGGAGAGAGCTGTCGCTTCCCCGGCTGAGGAGCCGGAGAGGGCTGTCGCCACTCTGGCTGAGAGGTGGGGACCGACGTCCCCGGTTGCTTGGGGCGCACTGCTCCCAAACTGGGTGTTTTGGGAGCAGTGGAAGAGAGAGTGGCCCCCAACGGTGGTGGAGCAGGCGAAACGTGACTGTTCGGTGGGCCAACTGTGAAAGGAGTCTTTGCAGGAACTGGTGGCTGCAGTGTTACAGCAGCATAACTCTTCAACATAGGTGTGGGGTTGAGTCATTCTAATTTCTTCCTCGCCTCTTGGTAAGTTAAACGGTCCAGGGTCTTAATTTCTTGTATCTTCCGCTCTCGTTGGTAGGCTGCACAGTCTGGCGAGCAGGGAGAATGATGCTCCCCACAGTTAACGCAGGTGGGAGGTGGAGCACACGGAGCATTTGGATGCGAAGGTCGTCCACAATCGCGACACGTGGGGCTGGCAGTGCATCTGGAGGACACGTGTCCGAATTTCCAGCACTGGAAGCATCGCATAGGGGGCGGGACATAGGGCTTGAAATCGCACCGGTAGATCATGACCTTGACCTTCTCAGGCAAGCAGTCGCCCTCGAAGGCCAGGATGAAAGCACCGGTAGCGATCCTATTATCCTTGGGTCCCCTAAAGACACGACGAACGAAGTGTGCACCTCGTCGTGCCAGGTTCTCCCGTAGCTCGTCATCAGACGGTAGCAGAAGATCTTTATGAAAGATAATCCCCTGGACCAAATTTAGTGACTTATGGGGAGTGACGTTAACAGGTATGTCACCAAGCTTCTCACAGGCGAGCAACGCCCTTGACTGTGCAGAGGAAGGTGCTTGTATCAAAATGGCCCCGCTCCGCATTTTGGAAAGAGAGGCCACTTCCCCGAACTTATCTTCAAGATGGGTCACAAAGAACAGAGGCTTAGTCCCCAAAAATGAATCCCCATCAGTTCTGCTGCACACAAGATATCGCGGTGAATATGGCTCCTGTCTGTCCGCAGCCCTGCGTCCCTCCCAGGGCGTGGCTAGGGAAGGGAACGATTTGGGGTTATATGCCACAGCGTTAAAGTCTACTTTACCACGCTTAGAGACGTTGGTGGTCGTGCTACCACCGGATTGAGATTGTACCCGCTTCATTGCGGGGTATCCGCCCCGATGCCACCCACTCCGACCAGGGGCTCTCCCCACGGGTGCCATCCAGCCACAGCAAAGGCCACCTAGCAGGATGGCCGTTGCCGGGAGTCCTGATGCCCCGGAGAGACGGGCATCTACTCCTTGGCTTACGTGGGGAGCCGGCAGCGCAGGCATCGGCAGTAAGAACCCTGTGTTGTCAGGGGCTACAACCTAGAGGGTACATGACGACCCCACCACAACGGGCTGGCTACCGTGCTGGATTTTGGGTGCCATGGGTAGTCCATAGTGATCGTGGGTGCAGATTATGATGCACTAAGGGCGTAACTTACACAATCCATCAGGTGTGTATGCCCAAAATGAGGGATGGAGGGTGCAGTTACGACACCCAGACGATAAAGATTGCCAAGGTCTTAGGGCACAGAGGACTGATGGTGCACCACGTAAGGGGTCCTTCCCCAAAAGGCTCTTACTTCTGTTGAATTTGGAAAAATGGAGGTCAAACCCTAATGGGGACCATCACATTAAAGGCCGAAACAGTTGAGACTCCTTTTAGTCGCCTCTTACGACAGGCAGGAATACCGCGGGCCTATTCTAACCCCCGAACCCGCATGGGGGAAATGGACACAGACAGACAGTGATTGTTGGTAATGAGGATCACCCTGTGGCTAAACATGCCTTGGTGCACGGCCAGCACATCTTGGCACAGTGTTACACTGTCCGGGTTATCTGGATACTTCCCACTAACACCAACCTGTCAGAACTCCGGAGATGGGAACTTGCCCTTCAGTATATCCTCTCTTCTCGTTATCCGCCAGGCCTCAACCTCCGCTAATTTCAAGTTGCCGCCACTCGTACCTCACCTGTCTTTCAACATCATTTTTGCCTCTGTACTTCTGCCTCGACTGACATCTCTGCCCAAACTCTTTGTCTTTAAATATGTCTGCTTGTGTCTGTGTATGTGTGGTTGGATATGGGTGTGTGTGCAAGTGTATACCAGTTCTTTTTCCCCCTAAGGTAAGTCTTTCCGCTCCGGGGATTGGAATGACTCCTTACCCTCTCCCTTAAAACCCACATCTCTTCGTCTTTCCCTCTCCTTCCCTCTTTCCTGATGAAGCAATCGTTGGCTGTATATCTATACACACACACACACACACACACACACACACACACACACACACACACACACACACACACACACACACACAAAGATGTAGTGACTTACCAAATGAAAGTGCTGGCAGGTCAAAAGACACACAAACAAACACAAACATACACACAAAATTCAAGCTTTCGCAACAAACTGTTGCCTCATCAGGAAAGAGGGAAGGAGAGGGAAAGACGAAAGGATGTGGGTTTTAAGGGAGAGGGTAAGGAGTCATTCCAATCCCGGGAGCGGAAAGACTTACCTTAGGGGGAAAAAAGGACGGGTATACACTCGCACACACATACATATCCATCCACACATATACAGACACAAGCAGACATATTTAAAGACAAAGAGTTTGGGCAGAGATGTCAGTCGAGGCAGAGGCAAAGATGTTATTGAATGACAGGTGAGGTATGAGTGGCGGCAACTTGAAATTAGCGGAGATTGAGGCCTGGTGGATAACGGGAAGAGAGGATGTATTGAAGAGCAAGTTCCCATCCCCGGAGTTCGGATAGTTTGGTGTTAGTGGGAAGTATCCAGATAACCTGGACGGTGTAACACTGTGGCCAAGATGTGCTGGCCGTGCACCAAGGCATGTTTAGCCACAGGGTGATCCTCATTACCAACAAACACTGTCTGCCTGTGTCCATTCATGCGAATGGACAGTTTGTTGCTGGTCATTCCCACATAGAATGCGTCACAGTGTAGGCAGGTCAGTTGGTAGATCACGTGGGTGCTTTCACACATGGCTCTGCCTTTGATCGTGTACACCTTCGGGTTACAGGACTGGAGTAGGTGGTGGTGGGAGGGTGCATGGGACAGGTTTTACACTGGGGGCGGTTACAAGGGTAGGAGCCAGAGGGTAGGGAAGGTGGTTTGGGGATTTCATAGGGATGAACTAACAGGTTACGAAGGTTAGGTGGACGGCGGAAAGACACTCTTGGTGGAGTGGGGAGGATTTCATGAAGGATGGATCTCATTTCAGGGCAGGATTTGAGGAAGTCGTATCCCTGCTGGAGAGCCACATTCAGAATCTGATCCAGTCCCGGAAAGTATCCTGTCACAAGTGGGGCACTTTTGTGGTTCTTCTGTGGGAGGTTCTGGGTTTGAGAGGATGAGGAAGTGGCTCTGGTTATTTGCTTCTGTACCAGGTCGGGAGGGTAGTTGCGGGATGCGAAAGCTGTTTTCAGGTTGTTGGTATAATGGTTCAGGGATTCCGGACTGGAGCAGATTCGTCTGCCACGAAGACCTAGGCTGTAGGGAAGGGACCGTTTGATGTGGAATGGGTGGCAGCTGTCATAATGGAGGTACTGTTGCTTGTTGGTGGGTTTGATGTGGACGGACGTGTGAAGCTGGCCATTGGACAGATGGAGGTCAACATCAAGGAAAGTGGCATGGGATTTGGAGTAGGACCAGGTGAATCTGATGGAACCAAAGGAGTTGAGGTTGGAGAGGAAATTCTGGAGTTCTTCTTCACTGTGAGTCCAGATCATGAAGATGTCATCAATAAATCTGTACCAAACTTTGGGTTGGCAGGCCTGGGTAACCAAGAAGGCTTCCTCTAAGCGACCCATGAATAGGTTGGCGTACGAAGGGGCCATCCTGGTACCCATGGCTGTTCCCTTTAATTGTTGGTATGTCTGGCCTTCAAAAGTGAAGTAGTTGTGGGTCAGGATGAAGCTGGCTAAGGTAATGAGGAAAGAGGTTTTAGGTAGGGTGGCAGGTGATCGGCGTGAAAGGAAGTGCTCCATCGCAGCGAGGCCCTGGACGTGCGGGATATTTGTGTATAAGGAAGTGGCATCAATGGTTACAAAGATGGTTTCTGGGGGTAACGGATTGGGTAAGGATTCCAGGCGTTCGAGAAAGTGGTTGGTGTCTTTGATGAAGGATGGGAGACTGCACGTAACGGGTTGAAGGTGTTGATCTACGTAGGCAGAGATACGTTCTGTGGGGGCTTGGTAACCAGCTACAATGGGGCGGCCGGGATGATTGGGTTTGTGAATTTTAGGAAGAAGGTAGAAGGTAGGGGTGCGGGGTGTCGGTGGGGTCAGGAGGTGGATGGAGTCAGGTGAAAGGTATTGTATGGGGCCTAAGGTTCTGAGGATTCCTTGAAGCTCCGCCTGGACTTCAGGAATGGGATTACCTTGGCAAACTTTGTATGTGGTGTTGTCTGAAAGCTGACGCAGTCCCTCAGCCACATACTCCCGACGATAAAGTACCACGGTCATGGAACCCTTGTCCGCCGGAAGAATGACGATGGACCGGTCAGCCTTCAGATCACGGATAGCCTGGGCTTCAGCAGTGGTGATGTTGGGAGTAGGATTAAGGTTTTTTAAGAAGGATTGAGAGGCAAGGCTGGAAGTCAGAAATTCCTGGAAGGTTTGGAGAGGGTGATTTTGAGGAAGAGGAGGTGGGTCCCACTGTGACGGAGGACGGAACTGTTCCAGGCAGGGTTCAATTTGGAAAGTGTCTTGGGGAGTTGGATCATTAGGGGTAGGATTAGCTGAGATGAAGTTAATGCTACAGTTGTACATCCAGAAGCCAAAAGAAGGAAAGCATTGGGAGGTGGAGGAGAAAGTGGTATGTTATCTACAAAAAAATATAAATGTAAGTGGTATAAATGTCAACAACGTACACAAACAATAGTGAACCAGGGAAGAGCAACAAACATTATGATGCGGAATGTCTAGCAAGTAACACAGTGCCCCAGGTGTTTGAGGATTTTTTTTTTTCTGAGAAACTAATGGATACTATTATTGAACAAAGCGAAATTTATGCTTGCCAACATAACAGAATAAATTTTCTGCTAACCAAAGAAGAACTAAAATTATTTATTGGCGTACTACTTCTGAGTGGTTATCATAAGCTTCCCCACAAGAATAAGTACTGGGAACAGGTTCCTGATGTCGGTGTTCCTTTAGTCTTCAACTCCGGGTCAAGAAATAGGTTTTGGGAAATAAAGAGATTCATTCATCTCAATGACAACTCCAAAATAGACAGAAACGACAAGATGTACAAACTGAGGTTATAATTTGAAATGCTGAAATAGGAATTTGGTAAATTTGGCGTATTTCATTCAGAACTCTCAACTGATGAAATAATGGTACATTATTATGGCAAACATTCAGCTAAAATGTTTCTGAGGGGAAAGCCTATCAAATTTGGATATAAAATTTGGTGTCTTACAAGTTCCAATGGCTTTCTTTATAATTTTTCACCATACCGTGGCAAGACTGACAACAAACAGGAGCCCTTAGCATTGACAGTCTGTCACGCTGACCACTCAGCTACCAGGGCGGACAGCAAATTGATGGGAGGACGGGTGAGCACAGATGTACGACTAGATCCAGGAAATCATTTCTTTGTGCCAAGTAAAACACAGAAGAGATGTGCTTACTGCAAGAAAAAAAACAACAAAAATTTGTGATAGGTGCAATGTTGGTGTACATGATAAGTATTTTGCTTCATTTCATACTGAATATGCATTCCATAATATTAAAATATTCTTTATTTAATGTTTGTGTTGCTTCTTACAATATTATGCATGGAGAATAAGATTGTGAATCTGGATAGCGCATTTGGCCAATGTCCCAAAAATGGGACGTCTGTAGTTTTTGTTCTAATAAACTGAAACTTTTCAAAACAACTTTTTATTCAATTTATCACTCAATGTAACATATTTATGTATAAAAGTTTGCAAAAAAAAGATCCAATAGTGTTCTGGCCGGTAGAGCATTAAGGGAAAACCAGATGTAACACAAAATGTCTGGCAGAAAATCTGCTACAGGAACTACATCACAAACCCCGACTGCTCACAGATTATGCAAAGGACAATGGTAACTTCCGAAAATTCTCAAAAATACACATTTATTTGCATTGATATACAATGAAATTCAGGGGTGATGTATACTTTGGCTGAGCTGTGAACCACAAAGCATTGATTTGCTACGTAAATTACGTATACAAAACACTGGTAGCACTAACTTACAAAGTATAGTTTTGCAGGCATCTCAAAATTCTGAAACTAAACTATTTCTCACATAATTGGACAACAAAATAAGAGACAGACTATTGTGAATGAGGATGATAGGCATACTGTTCTAAAAATTTTTGAAAGAGCACAATTTAGTTTAAGCCTACAATTGACGCTAATAGTACTAGTTTATCACGGGATTCCCAAATGTTTGAAATTTCACAACATATCAGAATTCAAACAAGTATCGATACAATCAATGAAAAATTACGCAGAAGTGACATGAACAGCAAAATATACTAATATAGAACTTCAAATAGACACATTATCTAGTACAAACAGTCCCCACATAAGGGAAAATTCCTAAGTCAGCTTTATTTAAATGGGTAAATAAAATAAATAACAAAACTGGAAATTGTCCCTCCTCTTGCAATGGATTGCTACTGGACAACTGCTTTTGTACATTAAATGGAGAGTACAGTACACATCTAATTAACACCAATGGATTTATTTTCACAGAATAACAATCTTTGGATACTGTACTGCATAGTGTGGGAATTCTGAGACATTCTGGGTTGCTGCAGAGTGATTCATTTTCTAAAATAGACAGTGTAGTGGTGTACACTGTTAACACACTAGGCATATTACACGGGCCACTTGTTCACTCCTTTTGTACACACATCAGTTAGACTGAGGTAGCAATGGAGTTTAAAAGAAGACATTCATACATGGCACTGAATTTAAGATAGAAGTGAATTTAAAGCAGTATTTGGAATCTCTTCATGCAATAAAGCAACAGTCTGCTGCTGATGTAATGATTTCTGAGACACACTCTTGAAGACTGAAGTCAATAATGACAGCCACTACTGAAGGAAACTAGCTTCACCTCTGGATAATGATGACTGAAGAGGACAGCTCCCCACTGTCTCTACCAACAAAATGAATGCAATCTTTGAATCAGATCAGAACTAGTTTGTTGAGTTCCTGCATGGCAATCTTCAGATCAGAAAAATAGTTGTGAAGATCAGAAAAATAGTTGTTAGATACAACACCTTTTAACACTTGAGTAAAAAAACTTGCTGCTAAATCCTGATATTAAACAGTTGAAAAATTTGATTCTCAGTGGTCAAAAGCAGCATACAATAACTAATGACAGAAAACAACTGTACCAATCTTAGAAACAAACATGTGATAGACCTTCTCAGAACACACCCATATGGCAAAAGTGAAAAAGAGGACACAAAAATTATTAATGTCATTGGATGAAAATGATACTTTTCAACTTAAGATAATATAGTTACTAAAAATATTTTTAGTTAAGCAACTAGTTTCAGCTCGAAAAGCCATTTTTTGGTTTACACACATAGCGAGGTCTCACAGAAATAAAAAGACAGCAAACTCACACTATGTGCTACTGTTCATCATGGCTTACAAATTACAGTAGAAATGCTACTGTTTGTTGTACTTTAAAAACATTTAAAATGGCTTTTTGGGCCAGAACTAACTGTACAGGGTGATTCAAAAAGAATACCACAACTTTAAAAATGTGTATTTAATGAAAGAAACATAATATAACCTTCTGTTATACATCATTACAAAGAGTATTTAAAAAGGTTTTTTTTTTTCACTCAAAAACGAGTTCAGAGATGTTCAATATGGCCCCCTCCAGACACTCGAGCAATATCAACCCGATACTCCAACTCGTTCCACACTCTCTGTAGCATATCAGGCGTAACAGTTTGGATAGCTGCTGTTATTTCTCGTTTCAAATCATCAATGGTGGCTGGGAGAGGTGGCCGAAACACCATATCCTTAACATACCCCCATTAAAAAAAAAAAAAAATAAATAAATAAAAAAAATAAAAAAAAAAAATCGCAGGGGGTAAGATCAGCGCTTCTTGGAGGCCAGTGATGAAGTGCTCTGTCACGGGCTGCCTGGCGGCCGATCCATCGCCTCGGGTAGTTGACGTTCAGGTAGTTACGGACAGATAAGTGCCAATGTGGTGGCGCTCCATCCTGCTGAAATACGAATTATTGTGCTTCTTGTTCGAGCTGAGGGAACAGCCAATTCTCTAACATCTCCAGATACTGTAGTCCAGTTACAGTAGCACCTTCGAAGAAAAAGGGACCAAAATCTTTATTGGCTGAAATGGCACAGAAAACGTTCACCTTAGGCGAGTCACGTTCATACTGAGTTGTTTCCCGCGGATTCTCAGTGCCCCATATACAGACATTGTGACGGTTGACTTTCCCGTTAGTGTGAAAAGTTGCTTCATCACTAAACACAATCTTTGAAACGAAAGATTCATCTGTTTCCATTTGAGCAAGGATAAAATCACAGAAATCGATTCTTTTAATCTTATCAGCTGCAGACAGTGCTTGAACCAATTTCAGACGATAAGGTTTCATAACTAACCTTTTTCGTAGGACTCTCCATACAGTTGAATGTGGAATTTGCAGCTCTCTGCTAGCTCTGCAAGTCGATTTTCCTGGGCTGCGAACAAATGCTTGCTGGATGCGTGCTACATTTTCATCACTCGTTTTCGGCCGTCCAGAACTTTTCCCTTTGTACAAACACCCATTCTCTGTAAACTGTTTATACCAACGTTTAATACACCACCTATCAGGAGGTTTAACACCATACTTCATTCAAAATGCACGCTGAACAACTGTCGTCGATTCACTTCTGCCGTACTCAATAACACAAAAAGCTTTCTGTTGAGCGGTCACCATCTTAGCATCAACTGACGCTGACGCCTAGTCAACAGCGCCTCAAGCGAACAAATGTACAATTAAATGAAACTTTATAGCTCCCTTAATTCGCCGACAGATAGTGCTTAGCTCTGCCTTTTGTCGTTGCAGAGTTTTAAATTCCTAAAGTTGTGGTATTCTTTTTGAATCACCCTGTATAATTAAGGAGAGGTCTTATTAAAATACAACAGCTTAAATGGAAAAAATATCACCTTCATTCATTATGAAGGTTGTCGTAATGTCAGAGACATTTTGAATGTATCACACATATGTAAATTTAATTACCTGAGCAGATCAGTATCCTTCATCACTCCAAGTAATGTTGTAAACAGGATATGCAGTCTTCAGAATTTCTACAGTCTTGCTGTGGTCTGCCTTCCCAAGCCCCTGAAATGAAGCAGTCCTTGGGTATTTTAAAACTAAAGTACAATTAAACAGTGTGCTACATATCACAATAATAATTAAACACTAAAACGAGAACTCTTAACTACAACTACATCATAAGTAAACAATGTGCTTGTACGTACACTAAAACTGCATCTAATACAGAGCACATGAAACCGTAAAGCAATCTGAAATTTTCTACACCACACATCACAACACAAAAGCAGCAGAAAAAGGGAGTGTGTAAAGACCATCAGAACAGATGTGCAAGATGCAGCATCAGAATTAATTTTTCTATTGATGGGTCTGGCATTGTACACAACACTGAAACACAAGCAGCAGTAACCGTGCAAAAAAATTAAACACGTACCCACAATCTGCAACTGTATTAACTGTGTTAAATGAAACAGGTAGGTCACAAAATGTGTGAAACACAGTCTGAAAAGTATAAAATAGGTGCGAGGGGTACAGAGGAATCATTTGGTCTGCTCCAAGTGCAAGGAATTGTTGATTTGAGTAATTATGACAACTGTCCTGGCAACTGGAAAAAGTCTTGTAAAAACACCAGGCTCACCACAATTCATGTGCTGCCGTAACTATACTCAATCAAAAGATACAGAAGCTGGTAATAATAATAATAATAATAATAATAATAATAATAATAATAATAATAATGTCATAAAATTATGGGACAGAAGATCCTCTCTCTCTCTCTCTCTCTCTCTCTCTCTCTCTCTCTCTCTCTCTCGCTACATATACAACTCTCTCTCGCTAAATATACAAGTGGAAGCAAGGATTGTGGCCTCAAAAGTAATCTGAAAGGTGTAAGAAAAAATCCTGAATCAGATTGAACAGCACAGTTGGTATCAGCCTTGTCCACGGAAGGCAAGGTTTCAGGATGTAGGCCTGGCCCGGCACATAGTTTTAATTTGTCAGGAAGTTTCATAATCATGGCTGCTACCCAGAACAACAGTAGCCATTTCAACCATAACACTTGTCCACAACACCACGCCCAAATTATTGTACACGGTTGTAAGAAGCATGATGATGATTTACAGGTATTAACATCTGGTGACATTTACTTCTGACCATCTAACAAGGTATTCTATAATTTGTGCCATGTAACCAAAGCAGAAACTGCTTTCCCATGGAGGAGCTTGGCGTATAACATTCTTAAAAGCTTTAAAAATACTTGAATTATAGGGCACACAACGTATGAACAGAAACTTCACTGTTCTTAAAATACTTTTTGTTAACTGTGGTCTGCAGCTTATACGAATTGTAGAAATGACATCATGTAACACTTTAAGCTGTTGATAATTTTTTTTTTACGATGCAACCAGTTTTGGTCAAAGACCATTTTCGAGCACCTGTTGTTCCCACAGCATAGAAACAGGAAAAATTCAGGCAAAAAGGATATTTCAAAATTGTAGTAACAATACATACAATGCTTGTGGATATTTAATTTATATTTCTGACATTGTATTCTTTTGATATATAAAGTTTTTGCTGGTAATCAAATTCTGTAAGTGTTGCTTGTATTGTTACTATAATTTTCAAACATTCTTTTCATCCCAAATTTTCCCGTATCCGCGATGTATATACAACAGGTGCCTGAAAATGGTCTTCAACTGAAACCATTATGGTCTTCAACTGAAACCAGTCACACAGTAAAAAATTAAGTTGAATAACAGCTCAAGATGACACATACTGTCATTTCTACAACTCACTGCTTTTGGTACTACCTGTGAGTAGCTGTACACTTTGATGACCTCGGCACTGGGGTCATGCTGTATTCTGCCACCACCAGTGCACTCTGTATCAACGCCGAGGCCTTTCACCCTGTCCATCGTCTCATCGTAGACGTCCGAATGGAAGCCAACTCACTTGTATCCTCGCACCTAGTAACAGGAACCATAGTCAAACTTTGAACAAAATGTATCAAGAGTACTAAGCAAGAAGAAAACACAAAAGTAGCAACGTGAGTGGAAATTGTGGCATCAAAAATAATCTGAAAACATAACTTAAAGGAGCTGTTGTTATATCCACTATCTATAGGAAACACACACAGGAGCTTCTGCTGCAAATGCAAATGAAAGCTTTTGTATATTCAGATATGTGTTCTCTCGGAAAACACTGAACATAACGTAAATCATCTAGCTGACAAGGTAGTTGGCAACATCAGCACATGGCTTTTGGAGAACGGATTAATACTTCACTGCCAACAACTGAACTCTTGTAAAATAGAAATAGTCTTGTCCTGAGCTGGTCGAACAGACATTTTAAATTCTTAAGACTGAAGATAGATGAAAAGCTCTCTCAGAAGTATCATGTTCAACACCTTAAGCAGAAAATGAACACTTCTGTCTTCACTATACACTATGTCTTGGACACAAACACAAAAGCTTGTTTACTTTTGCTCTGTTATCTCATATGGTGTTATAGTTTGGGGCAATTCTGTGCACTTGGCAAGAATATTCTCATCCCTGAAAAATGCAGTCAGCAAGCTCTGCAGTGTCAGCTTGTGAACATTCAGGGTTGCCGCAAGTTTCCCCAAGTGACGTTCCCCGATTTCCAGCAAGTTTTAGCATTTTTCCCTGACAAATTTCAAGGTCTCAAGGGCAAGTAAAGACAAGTTCGAAAAAAAAAAAAAATTGTAAGGACTTCTGTATTTCTTCCCCTCATGAGCAAAAATCTTAAGTACTAATTTCAGCATCTTTTGTAATGAACAGTTTTTAGATGGAGAAAGAAAGACAATGGTATATAATATTCCATTAAGACCACTGATGTTATTTTATTTCAATAAAACTAAACATATTTGGTGACACAAACACGCATTTCCTTGGAGTCACAAGACAGATTTAAAATACCTACACTGATTTCAGAAATAACCTCAGAAAAAAGTAGGCCTATTGAAAGAAGTATATAAGGCAGGCCAAAATATACAGGTACATAGCATACAAACCGCCTGTGACTGCCACAAGTTGTTCTTCCTATCGCTCATACTTTCTAATATACAGGGCGTACATTACATCTGGGAACACTTTCAATTATTTATTGCACAAGAACCAAACATAGCACAGATATCACACACGTCATTTTGAAGAGAAACCCTGAAAGTTCTTTTTCATGTATACCACCACAGCATACTTTGGTGATTTGCCGATAGCACCAGTCATAAATATGGCAAGTTCAGGTGCGGAGCGAACTTTCTGTGTGTTGGAGTTCGACAAAAAAAGTGTGTGCTACAGCTGTTCAATGGATGTTTAGAACAAAGTACGGTAAGAAACCACCAACAAGGAAGGCACAACAAATTTATTATGACGGGTTGCTTGTGCCCAGCACAGAGAACCAGACATCCCAGTGTGAGTGAAGTGAATTTGGATTGCATACGAGAGACATTCATAAGGAGTCCAAAGAAATTGGTGCGTCGTGCATCCCATGAACTCGAAATGGCTCCACTGACTGTGGCAAGTCATGCGACAGAAGTTGTCTATGAAACCATTCAAATTGGAGCTAGGGTAGAAGGTCAATAACGACGACAAAGACAAGTGTTTTGAGTTTTGTTCACAGTTGCAACAATTGAATAAGGACGGGGATGGAATTTTGATCGCTTAAGTTTTAGCAATGAAGCCACTTTTGACACTAATGGGAAAGTGTACAGGCATAATTGTCGAATCTGGGGTACAAAGCATCCACACGAATGCATTGAATTTGGGTGTGATTCGCTAAATGTAAATGTTTTTTTGTGCTTTGTCGTGTCGAAAACTGTACGGGCCATTCTTCTTCGCCAAGAGCATTGTCACTGGATATTCCTACTCGGATATGTTGCAGCAATGGCTGATGCCTCAGATGCAATTGGGCTCTCCGTTCATCTTTTAGCAGGATGGGGCTCCACCCCATTTTCATCGTGAAGTTTGTGGGTACCTGAATACGGAGCTGCCGCATCGATGAACTGGCCGTGCTACAGAAGGGAACAGCTGTTTCATGAAATGGCCTCCCTGATCACCAGATCTCACTCCGTGTGACTTTTTTTCTGTGGGGACACATTAAAGATCCAGTGTATGTATGGTCTCTACCACGTGATGTAGCGGAGCTCCGGGAGAGAATACGAGAAACAAATATCACAATTGACGATGCCATGCTGGGACAGGTATGACACGAATTCGATTACTGTATTGATGTCTGCCGGGTCACTCATGTTTCGCGTACTGAATGTTCGTAAAAAAAAAAAAGATATGTACATCCTGTATAAATTATTTTCTAAGCCCCAAAATGTACTAGAATAAATAAAATGTTTATAAAACAATGTACTGCATAATGTACTTGCAGTGAGAAAGTCACAATTCCTGAACTCCATCGCCCGTGGCCTCTGGCCTGCCGAGGAGCACCACAGTCCTGAGTCCTCGGATAAATCACGAAAACCCACTGCATTATACCACACACAAACAGAGCCGGCCTGGGAGCAGATCGGCGAGACTAGATCCGATGGGCAGGGCTTGCACATTATTGGGAAACGATTGGCTTCAAATCGGCAGCCCCAATCCGTTAGAGAGACCCACAGAAATGGCCTGTGGTTTTGGCCCATCATGGAAGTCCATTCATGTGGCCAGCTTTACACAAGTCACTGACATTATGTTGACGAAATGAGATGGTGGTGATAAATCCATCAATTTGTGCAAATACTCTGAGAATTAATGCTAATGAAGATAGGTAGCAACTCACCGTAAAGATGATCGCTGAACCATGGACAGACACGTAGAAAGACAATCACACTCTCACAACTAAATTTTCGGCCATAGCCTTTCTTAGAAAATAACACACACACACACACACACACACACACACACACACACACACACACACATTCACACAATCACTCAGACACAACTCGTGCACATATGACCGTTGTCTCCAGCCACTGGGTCAACAATCTCCAAGAATCATATCAAAACAAACCACCCCTCACGCCTCCCATCGGCAGCTACTAGGCTAGTGGCAAGAAGTGGTGGCAGCACTGACTGCAAGCTGAGGGGAGTGGTAGGAAGTGGAGAAGCAGTAAGAATGAGGGAGTAGGGAAGCGGTGCATGTATTAAGCTGCATCCAGCCAGCGACGATGCAGGAAATCCCAGTAAACAAACTGTTTCATCTACTGAGACAAAAAACAAGATTTCTCCAGGTTTTTTTTTTTCCAATTTTCCCAGCAGGGCAGAAAAAAAAGAGTGATACACGTAAGTATTCAAATCCACACACAAAGGTTACCTTGTGGTATGCTACAATTCTGCACAAGAGACCCTCACAATACATGAGAACTTCTCTATGCAACATGTAATTTATCCTAATTTCTCTTAATTTCATATTTTATTAATTCTGTAATTTTTTGTTTATAAATTTTATATTCAGCTTTCTGTAAACTAGGTACCACCTCATCCCACGAGCTTTGGCTCAAAGTCTCAAGATACGTGATAAAAAAAATAAATGTCAATCCCAAAACCTCACACGCCAATATAATGATCTGCATGCAATCATTCTGTTGATAATGGCACATTAAATTTGGAAAAAAAAAACTGATGCCCTTGATAATTCAAAGCTGTCATTTAAAGTCACAATTGTATGTATTATAGAACACTGTACAGGAAAAATGGAGTTGTAAATGTAGCTGTGTTTTAGTGAAAACGACGTTTTTTCAAATGATGGAGAACCAATGGAATACTTGTTGGTAACATCTGCTCTATACCATAAACCAGCACAGTACGGCACTTTATGAAGTTTAGTCAAAGGCCTGTTTTGTGAGATAATTTCTTTCTGGAAGTTGAATGCATTGCTTCCGTCACCAAAGCAGGCGTAAAAAAAAAAAAAAAAAAAATATTTGCATTCAGCCCCCTCACATCATTACATCATCAGTGCAAACCAGACGATATTTCTCGTGTAAATC
Organism: Schistocerca piceifrons; assembly: GCF_021461385.2. Taxonomy (NCBI): domain Eukaryota; kingdom Metazoa; phylum Arthropoda; class Insecta; order Orthoptera; family Acrididae; genus Schistocerca; species Schistocerca piceifrons. Next base: position 967,803,691 of record NC_060149.1, read on the forward strand.
TACACGGCTATCTGGCAGTTCACACTTAAGGATACAGGGCATTTTTCCAGCTCAATATTATATTTCTTTCAGGCACTGTTTATAATGTATATGTTTCAAGATTTTTTGTTGATATCAGGTAATAGAGCACACTTTTTAAACAAATTAGAAGTATTTTGAATATTTTTGAACCTGCTTAGAGTTATTTAAAAAAAGTAACAAGGAAATTCTTCCTCAAACTGAGGTACCATTTAATCCAATGTTATACATTTGAAGGAGACCAAATTTTTACCAGACATTCATGACATGGCTGAGATACTAGACCTATTTAATTCCACCTATTACGTATATTACAAGGACAAAAAAGTATCACATCTTACATTTTAATATTTATAATTTTTTCCAAATAAAAATGTTATTTTTTCTATGATTTAGCTGATTCTGCAATAAAGCTTAGGTCTACTACATAAGTATGGACTACCAAAAGTTACAGAAAAAATTAGAGCAATGCTTTATAAACTTTAGGAAATATTTGTACCTGAATTCTGAAGAAAACAACTAGCGGGAAATTGCGAATGAACATATGAGTCCAATTAAACTGTGCCTCAGAACATTCCTGAGGCATAGTCTACATCCTGCAGCCTTTCTTCATCTTCAAGCTTCCTCTTGGCATTCCTTTTAGCACTTCTTGCTTCTTTGGTAACTTGAAGAGCGAATCTTTCAGCTTCATGCACCCGTTGTCTGTCACGCAGAAGAAATTGATCTTTCATATTAGAGCCACATTTTATGCCTAAATTTCTCAGGACTTCCTACCTTCCTATCACTCCGTCATCGAAACATAGCACACCATCTAGTACACCAACTTTTAATGTATTTAGTCCTACAAAAACATTCTTGAGTAATCTTTCCCGTATGGAATGGTTGAAACTTTCATTTGTATTCTGAGTGCCCCCATGAAGACATTTACCGTATTTACTCGAATCTGAGCCGCACTTATTTTCCGGTTTTTGTAATCCAAAAAACAGCCTGCGGCTTAGAATCGAGTGCAAAGTAAGCAGAAGTTCTGGAAAATGTTGGTAGGTGCCGCCACAACTAACTTCTGCTGTCGAATATATGTAGCACTACACAGGCATGCTTTGCAGGCACAAAGATAAATACTGGCGCCAAACCCTCTGCATGAGTGCATTAAAAAAAGGGGGGGGGGGGGGGGTGGCAGACAAGTTTTTCCTCCGTCTCGAGTTTCGACCACTGCATTTTCATACATTATCCAACGAAGTAAATACAAATTCCGTATTGTGCACCTTTGAATGTAGCAGCATTTCAATGCACTTCGAAAATCCGACTGGCAAGACTGTTTGGGATGTTTGTCAATATGGCCAACTCTACGTTCTGAATTTTTTCCTAACTGTGAGAAGAGATGGTTCCTTATAGGAACTTTTATGAATTGTGAATAGCATGCAGTATTCTCTTCACATAAGAATAATTAGAATATAAACATTTTGCCATGTATTCTTTCGTGTTTGCTGCTAACTCATTTAAATCCTGTCTGCCTAATAAACTACGAAACTAGAGTGAGACAACAGCAAATGCGGAAAAATATAGATATCATCCCATGTTTATATTTGTATTATTCTTATGCCTAATAGTGATACAGTCAGAAATGAAGCACGGCAATTGAGTAGATTTTTAAATCTAAGATGACTAATTTCAGTGCAGAATGTAATGTACTAAAGAGGTGCCTGCAAAGATTTTCAAACGGAGAAAAATTTTCGCTAAACTCCCGTTCAGAATATCTTCTATCATACGCTGTCTATTATTTGGTTCTTGTTGATCATTCTCAAAGAAAGCAGGAGTGTAGGTAACAGCAAATAGCAGTCTCTTGCCATTGTTTCGCTAACGAAGTACGCGAAAGAGGAAGTGTACCCGTATAATACGGACGGAGCGCCTGACGCATAGCAATGGCTACCTGGTAAAGCTTAACTACTGAGCTTACGACTCGAACCAAACTACTGTAGCTGTATCGTCATTCATTTGACCTAAATCGTGTCTCATATTACAATGGAACAAGTTTGTTTCGATTTGGAGGTGCGGCCTAAAACTTTTCTCTCCCCTTGAATTTCAAGTCTCAAATTTCAGGTGCGGCTTAGATTCGGGAAAATTTTTTTTCCTGGATTTCGAGTCTCATTTTTCAGGTGCGTCTTAGATTCGAGTAAATGTGGTACTAAGCAAAACGGGGTCCACTCAGGTCTCTAAAAATTGGTTTTATTTCATTCATAACAGGCTCAAGAAGATAATGCTTATGATATTTTGATAGTATATTTGACCACTTTCCTTTGCTTTTTGGTAACCACACCTAAGAATCTGCTCCTTTAGGGCAAAGTCCATGAACAGTGTGGTCATCTGTGGACAACTTATGAAAGTAGGTGGCCCATACAGCTTTCCTCATTGCTGTATCATCATTCAGAGGTGCATTTTGTCTAATGGCCAGTCCTTAATACCTCTGAAGGAGGTCTATTTCAGTTTCTGTCAATCTGTCTCAGCCAGACAGAGATTTTCAATCAGATAGCAATTTTCCTTTCATTTCTCTTCTTAGCTTCCTCAATCTAGCACCCATCCTCTTTTGCACATGTCCACAACACTCCAGTTTTGTTACGAAGCTATCACCATAAACATTCAACTCATTAATTTTATTGAAAGCTTTAGAGTACCCATCACCTAGGTACTTTGTATATCTAACGTTATAAACGGGCACTGACCTCTGAAATAATTTTAGAGCTCCATCACACTCCATACCTCTACTGTAACCATCATAATTATTATAACACTGATGTTCAATATGTCCTTCAGTGTTACTATGTCAGATGTGGCAATAATTAGATATGCACTCAACATCAACAACTTTTCCATTCTCCACAGAAGTAGCACTTAAAACACCATTCAAGGAACGATGTCCTCGATGTTGTCATGTCCCATCAAGTGCAACAGCAATGTCCCTTGTTTCACTAATATTAACAATTTTTTCTGCTGCACATTTCATAGATGCTTTAGACACAACCGTCAAGGCACCTAAAAGTATTCTTATGTACTTGCTGAACCTACTGGGAGGAGGAAGGTCAATCAAATGACAAAACGTTTGTGCAGCCTTTTTTTCCTTTTCCTATTGCACGCATTGCATACACTAACTTCAAATTCACATCATATGAATTATGCACAATGTTCAAAGTCATTTTCGAGGTAGATTTATTGCAGGATCTACACAGACCAACTAATTTTGACGCTAAACCCTTCCTGCTACTTTGTTGTTCAGTTATTTCCAGACAGCCTACACCATCACATTGTTTACATTTTTCCACTTCCTTTATCAAAGAAGATAAGATACCCACACCAACAACAACAAATCCACTACAAACAGCGTCATTTTTAACACAAAAATTTGAATCACCAGGAGGCATGCCATGTGCGAATTTCTTCACTGAAGAACTGACACGTAGGTTACTTTCAACAGTGTGGCTTGTTTTGTTTGTGAACTGGTTACCACAGAATTTCCTTTCATTGAATTTCTTGATGTGTGGCACACTAACAAATATGTATTTTCACAAATATATGTAGCGCTTGGGAAACAAACGTTTATTAACATGTGAACAAACTGCTTCAGAACACAAAAGTAAATACTTGCAAAGATAATCATTTACAGATGCTAGAAACCTGCACTGTTACCAACATATACAATGTATCATACACATAATCGCTGGAAACAGAAAGAAAGTGCACAGTTCTTTTCAAAATAATACTAGTTTCTGTAACAGAAATAAAGGGGGCATGGCAGTATACAAGGTGTGAATGTAAAGTAATGACACTGATGTGAAAAAAAATGTTGCTTACAGTTTTAGTCAATTTTCGTGTTGTCTCCTTCAAAGTTCCCTTCTGATTGCACACACTTTTTTTAGCACTTCTGCCATTGATGGTAACATTTCTGGAACTCATCTTCTGTAATATCCTCCAAGACCTTCGTCACAGCTTTTGGGACATCTTGTGTTGTTTGAAAATGGTGTCCTTGACCGCCATTTTGATTCTTGGACAGAGAAAAAAGTTGCACGGAGCAATATTTGGTGAATAAGGTGGCTCTGGCAGTATCGAAATTTGTTTTGAGGTAAAAAATTACTGTACTGACAGAGCAGTATGGGATGGTGCATTATCGTGATGCAGAATCCAATTATCAGCAATGTTATTATTAGACAAACCGTTCCTCGATTGATGTGCAGTTCTCCTGCAATCATTTTCATGGATAACCTTCTATCAGATTTTATGAGTTCATGCACCCTGGCCAAGTTGACATCCGTCCATGAGGTTGACAGTCGTCCACTGCAGTCTTCATCTTCAACATTTGTTCTGCCTTCACTAAACATTTTATGCCAATCAAAAACTTGAGCTTTTGACATAACCTCCTCTCCAAAAGCCTTCTTAAGCTTACCGTAAGTTGTCATCGCGTTTTCACTCAATTTAATGCAAAAAGAAATGGCATACTGTTGCGCAATATTATGCAGTTCCATTTCCGTGATGAGAGACACTAACACGTGTTAACTTATTACAGCACAACTAATGACTGAGCAGTTGCTTCAACATGCCGCTTGAACTAGAAGCGGCTTATAGACCAAGGTCACAGATATTGTGCCTACGCAAGCCTGCAGGGGTGCCACATCTTGCAAAGAAAATCAGTCTCATTACTTTATTGTCGCACCTCGTACATGACCGTAACTTTAAAATTTGGTATGTATAGGTCATTTTTCATTTCAAACCCTACAGTGTATATATCAATGTAATCAGGAAAGACTATAGAATTTAATAAAGTCATTAAAAAAATTTTGATTTTTCCACCATTTATAAGTATCCTGTATCCTTAAGTGTTCGGCAGAGGATTCATCGAAAAGCCTTCAGACTATTTCTGTAACATTCCCCTCTTCAACAGCTTCTGTGGGAGCTCTGATTTCTCTTACTTTATCACGATAATAATTTCTCCTTATGTAGGTGGGTGCCAATAAAATATTTTGCCATTCAGAGGAAATTTCTTGAAAACATCTCATCATAACAAAAAACACCTTTGTTTTAATGACTGTCACCCCAACTTGTGTATCATGTCAGGGTATATGCGGACAAGGAAAAAAAATTCCCAGATTTCTCAGTCAAAAATACACTTTCCCCCAAGTGAAAACATACTTTTTCCCTGTTAACTGACGGTATATTTTCTCTTGGAACTGTATAACTTATAAGTCCTTTGATTATGGTTTTATACACGGGCGTAGAATTTCCTGGCGCTTTAAGAAAAAAAAACACGCATTTTGGAAAGATCTTTGATGTGCAGCAACATGTATGCTGCATATTTTTGTATTAGGAAAGTATAAACTCGAATTCCACCAAACACCGCATGTTACTTTCCAAAGCATTGAAATGGAGATTGGGATGCGCTTTTGTAAGTTAGTCATAGCTCATTTCATGCGATTTCGCCAGCCGATCACAGCAGGTATTCAGAGCTTAGGACACGTGATGTAGTCAACCAACAGCAACATCACTGTTAAGTAGCGCGAACACACAAACAGAAAAAGTTAATGGCTCAAATTAATGTAAATAGTGTTGCTAAACGAAACGCAAAGCCTTCACATATAATATTGGTCTATCAGATTAATACACTGCAAGAGAAGCTAAGCTTTCTCATAAAATGTTGGTCTTTTATGCGCGTATTACAATTTAAGATGTATCACACAAAGGTGCCAGTAAAATTTTTAATAACGACATAAATGTCTGATCTTCCAGGCTCAAAATTCATCTAAATGGCTCATCATCAAAGAGTTGATTTTTAAATGAGAGTCAAACACTTTGTGATTTAAGAAATTCATCGTACATTATCTCACATAGTTCTGGTGTAACTGCTAGAATGGTACTTTGATGGTAACGATTTTCAACCCACCATTCGAAATATTTTCCCACGGCCTGTTAGAAATAGGTTCGTTTCTGCAGTTGCCAGAGAGCGCCAGATGACAGGCGTCACCGCGCAAGCGCAGCTACGATGTCGTAGGGAGCCCGCATGTTCGTACGTGTGAAACATTAAAAGATCTTACATTATGTAAGAAACAAGACATCAGAGGATACTCCAAGAGAATCGGAATTTCGTGACCCATACTAAAATGTTCACATTTAAAGTGCAAATTTGTATGTCCAGAATCCCACGACCTGTTATTAAGCTTTTCTATGTGGTTTTTGGGATGTAAATTTTCTTGGAGTACCAGTACTGTCCTGTCTCATGTTTGGTTCTTTATTATGGCGTAATGCCAAATGTGCTAGAAGTTGAAAATGTGCACTTGAAATGCAGCAAACACAGTGTGTGGAATTAAACACTTTGTCTCAAATATATTGTCTGCCTTAGTGGAAAAGATTAATGAAAGAAAATTTCTTTGGCAAACCAACAAAAATAACTTCATTGTTCTAAAAGGCAATTAACGCTTGACTGTCAGAAAGATGGAAATAAAATAAAATGTGCAACTAATAACACAGTTTAGCCTTCCATTATTATGTGAATGTATTTTAATTCACTTGATAGCTCCCGGCCACAGAAATCTGTTTTGTCTTCATTTGATGTGGGAGCAGTAAATGAAGAGGAAACACCAAAAACACTAAATGTAAAAATGGGTCACGTGTAGACTACCCACTTCCCAACTGTAATTCAGACTGTTCTGCGCATCAGTCCCGGATCTAGGGGGAAAAAGGGACGGGTATACACTCGCACACACACACATATCCATCCACACATATACAGACACAAGCAGACATATTTAAAGACCTATTTTGTGGGGGTGTTGTGAGGGTTTTTTTTTTTTTTTTTTTTTTTTTTTTTTTTTTTTTTTTTTTTTTTTTTTGTGGCGCAAAACTTCTATGGTCATTAGCGCCCAGCCCGTGACGTAGAAAACAGGAAAAAAACGAAATTTAAAATCAGCAGCAATGGGAACAAAGTCATAAAATTTAAGAAACTAAAGGCAGAAGGAATGCTTAAAAATCCACTATAGAAAGGGGTTGGTTGTCCCCCCAAAAAAAAGGCTTCAAATGACTGACGTCATTTCACTGTCACTGATAAACTGTAGAACGCGGTCAGCTGAGCGCGTGTCATCTGCTAAAATCGACGATAGATCAGGCGATAGTTGTAGACGGGAGCGTAACGGATTAAAATAGGGGCATTCAATTAAAAGGTGTCTGACCGTCCACGGCTGAGAGCAGTGGGGACAGAGTGGGGGAGGATCACCGCTTAAAAGATGTCGATGACTAAAAAGACAGTGCCCTATCCGGAGTCTAGCTAAAATTACCTCCTCCCGACGACGCGATCGGGAGGAAGAGGTCCAAGCGCAAGGAAGGGCTTTCACTTCCCGCAATTTATTATGGGGAAGTGTTGACCAATGCGCATGCCATAAATGAGCAACTTGGCGACATAAACCGCTCCGTAGATCAGTAAACGGAAGAGACTGAATAGCTGGCCGAGGAAGAGAGACTGCAGCCTTGGCCGCTATATCGGCCGCCTCATTTCCACAGATACCAGCGTGTCCTGGGAGCCAGAGGAACGCCACTGAGACGCCCCCCAGGTGGAGCAAGCGCAGACAGTCCTGAATCCGGTGGACCAGAGGGTGCACAGGGTAAAGAGCTTGGAGACTTAGGAGAGAGCTGAGAGAATCTGAGCAGATTACGTACTGTATCCGCTGATGGCGGCGGATGTAGTGGACAGCCTGGAGAATAGCGTAAAGCTCCGCAGTATAAACCGAACACTGGTCGGGAAGCCGAAAGTGATTTGGGGTGTCGCCAACAATATAGGCACTCCCTACACCTAACGATGTTTTCGAGCCATCGGTGTAAATAAATGTGGCTTCCGTCATTTGTGCACATAGAGCAGCAAATGCCCGACGGTAAACAAGTGTAGGGGTACCATCCTTGGGAAATTGACATAGGTCTCTGAGCAAGTCGATCCGGGGACGGAGCCAAGGCGGTGCTGTACCCCAAGTTGTCAAGAAGGTTTTAGGAAAGCGGAAGGAAAGAGAATGGAGCAGTTGACGGAAGCGGACTCCCGGGGGTAGTAGGGAGGAGGAGCGGCCTGCATACCCGACATCAAGGGAGGCGTCGAAAAAAAGGTCATGGGCTGGATTAGCAGGCATGGAAGACAAATGGCTAGCATAACGACTCAGAAGGACTGCCCGCCGATTGGATAGCGGAGGTTCAGCAGTCTCAGCATAAAGGCTTTCCACAGGGCTGGTGTAAAAAGCTCCAGACACTAAACGTAATCCACGGTGGTGGATAGAGTCGAGACACCGAAGAATAGACGGCCGAGCAGAGGAGTAGACTATGCTTCCATAATCCAATTTCGAGCGCACTAAGGCGCGATAGAGGCGGAGAAGGACCACTCGGTCCGCTCCCCAAGAGGTGCCATTCAGGACACGGAGGGTGTTAAGGGAACGCAGACAGCGAGCCGAAAGATAGGAAACGTGGGAGGACCAGCACAGTTTTCTGTCAAACATAAGACCCAAGAATTTAGCGACGTCGGAGAACGGAAGGTTGACAGGACCTAGATGTAAGGAGGGCGGAAGAAACTCCTTACGTCGCCAAAAATTAACACAAACGGTCTTAATGGGTGAGAAACGGAAGCCGGTTTCGATGCTCCACGAGTGGAGGCGATCGAGACATCCTTGAAGACGTCTTTCAAGAAGGCTGGTCCGTTGAGAGCTGTAGTAGATCGCAAAATCGTCCACAAAGAGGGAGCCCGAGACATCAGGAAGGAGACAATCCATAATTGGATTAATGGCAATGGCAAACAGTACAACACTCAGCACGGAGCCCTGGGGTACCCCGTTTTCTTGGGAGAAAATACGGGATAGAGTAGTGTTCACCCGCACCCTAAATGTGCGCTCTGCCATAAATTCGCGAAGAAAAAGGGGCAGCCGGCCTCGAAAGCCCCAAGAGAACAGTGTGCGGAGGATGCCTGTCCTCCAACAGGTATCGTATGCTCTCTCCAGATCAAAAAATATTGCTACCGTTTGGCGTTTCCGGAGGAAATTGTTCATGATATAAGTGGAGAGAGCAACAAGATGGTCAACGGCAGAACGATGTTGTCGGAATCCGCATTGGGCTGGTGTTAAAAGACTGCGGGATTCCAGCCACCAAGCTAAACGGTAATTCACCATACGCTCCAAAACCTTACAGACACTACTCGTGAGAGAAATGGGGCGATAGCTAGAGGGGAGATGTTTGTCCTTTCCAGGTTTCGGAACGGGAACGACAATAGCTTCCCGCCATCGCCTGGGAAAGGTACTGTCGGTCCAAATTCGATTATAAAGGCGAAGGAGGTAGCGCAGGCTATGGGTTGATAAATGCAGCAACATTTGGACATGGATACCATCCGGTCCTGGGGCGGAGGAGCGAGAAGAAGAGAGTGCATGTTGGAGTTCGCGCATGGAGAAAACAGTATTGTAGCTTTCGCGATTTTGAGAGGAGAAAGCAAGATGTCGCACTTCCGCTGCACGTTTCTTCGGGAGAAACGCTGGCGGGTAATTGGAAGAGCTCGAAATCTCAGCAAAGTGCTGACCCAATGAGTTAGAAATTGCGACGGGGTCCACTAAGGTATCATGCGCGACAGTGAGCCCAGAGACCGGGGAGAAACTAGGCGCGCCTGAGAACCGTCGAAGCCGACTCCAAACTTCCGAGGAGGGAGTGAAGGTGTTAAATGAGCTAATAAAGAATTGCCAGCTTGCCTTCTTGCTATCGCGGATGACGCGACGGCATCGCGCACGGAGCTGCTTATATCGGATACAGTTGGCCAAAGTTGGATGGTGACGGAAAATGCGAAGAGCACGTCGCCGCTCACGTATTGCGTCACGGCATGCCTCGTTCCACCAAGGAACTGGGGGGCGCCGGGGCAATTCGGAGGTGCGTGGCATTGAACGTTCCGCAGCTGTGAGAATAACGTCGGTAAAATGTGTGACCTCAACGTCGACGCTGGGAAAGCGACGGTCATCGAATGTCGCTAGAGACGAAAAAAGTGTCCAATCGGCTTGGGCAAACTTCCAGCGTCGCGAGCGCAGATATGGCAGTTGAGGCTGCAGTCGAAGGACACATGGAAAGTGGTCACTCGAGTGTGTATCACCAAGGGCGAACCATTCGAAGCGCCGGGCTAGCGGAACAGTACCGACCGCAAGGTCCAAATGAGACAAATTTGCCGTGGAGGCAGACAAAAACGTGGGGACCCCAGTGTTGAGGCAGACTAGATCCGCTTGGTGGAAGACGTCTAGCAATAGTGAGCCACGTGGACAAGGATGTGGAGATCCCCAAAGTGGGTGGTGGGCATTGAAGTCCCCAACCAGCAAATACGGGGGTGGAAGCTGATCAAGAAGATGAAGGAGATCAGCTCGTGCCAGTGGTGTAGACGATGGAATGTATACCGTACATAGAGAGAACGTGTATCCAGAAAGGGAAAGACGGACGGCGACAGCTTGGAAGGAACTGTTTAAGGGGATTGGGTGATAATGGAGAGTATCATGGAGCAGAATCATGAGTCCTCCATGGGCTGGTGTGCCTTCAACGGAGGGGAGGTCATATCGGACGGACTGAAAATGAGGGAGAACAAAGCGGTCATGGGGACGCAGCTGTGTTTCCTGAAGACAGAAGATGACCGGCGAGTAGGATCGTAAGAGGATCGACAATTCATCCCGATTGGCGCGAATGCCGCGGATATTCCAGTGGATAATGGACATAGGGTGAACAGAAAATGGAGAAACGTGACCAAGGGTGCTGTCAACTCAACGACTGCTCAGAGCTTGCGACCGACAGCATGGAATGGCATTCAGTCGAAGGCAGAAGATCCTGATCCATAGGTTGGTCAGGAGCAGCTCCTGCCACCAACGATCGGCCAGTTGACCGGCCACCAGCAGTGCGCCTCGGCGACACGGAAGATGGCCGAGGGCGATTTCCGCCAGGTGGTGCTGTAGTTGGGACACGCCTTGGCGGAGAAGGAGAGGAACTGTGTTTCTTCGTAGCCTTCTTGGAGGTATGATGTTTAGATGAAGGAGGAACCGATGGTTGTGAAGTTGCAGTACGTAAAAACTCTTCACGAGAATGCTCTTTTTTCGAAGACTTTGCGTCTGACTTTTGGGCTCGAGATTTAGCCGAACCCGACAAAGGGTGAGCCATAGAGTGGGCAGGCGAAAGTGGTGAGGTTGAACGGGCGATCTTTGCGCTGGCCGATCTGACGACCGTGGTACTAAATGTGAGGTCGCAAGTCTGCGTGGCTGCCTCCTTTGTTGGCCGAGGAGAAGCAAGGACAGTGCTGTATTTTCCTTTCTGAGGCACGGTGGGCTGTCGACTAGCGAGTAACTTTCGAGCAGCAAAGGTCGACACCTTTTCCTTCACTCTTACTTCCTGGATGAGCTTTTCATCCTTAAAAACGGGGCAATCTCGAGAGGAAGCAGCGTGGTCACCCATACAGTTGATGCAGTGTGGGGATGGAGGTGGACAAGCACCCTCATGGGCATCCTTGCCACACGTAACACATTTGGCCGGATTGGAACAGGACTGGCTGGTGTGATTGAACCGCTGACATCGATAGCAACGCGTAGGGTTTGGGACATAAGGGCGAACGGAAATTATCTCATAGCCTGCTTTGATTTTTGATGGGAGTTGAACTTTGTCGAATGTCAAGAAGACAGTGCGGGTTGGAATGATGTTCGAGTCAACCCTTTTCATAACCCGATGAACAGCTGTGACGCCCTGGTCAGACAGGTAGTGCTGAATTTCTTCGTCAGACAATCCATCGAGGGAGCGTGTATAAACGACTCCACGCGAGGAATTTAAGGTACGGTGCGGTTCCACCCGGACAGGGAAGGTGTGGAGCAGAGAAGTACGCAGCAATTTTTGAGCCTGGAGGGCACTGTGTGTTTCTAACAACAGGGTACCATTCCGTAATCTGGAACAAGACTTTACAGGACCCGCAATTGCGTCGACACCTTTCTGAATAATGAAAGGGTTGACCGTGGAAAAGTCGTGACCTTCGTCAGACCGAGAAACAACAAGGAACTGTGGCAACGATGGAAGAACCGTCTGTGGCTGAGACTCAGTGAACTTACGTTTGTGAGCAGACATAGTGGAAGGTGAGGAAACCATTGCGGAAGAATCCCCCATGATTACCGGCGTCTCCGATGGCGCGCTCCTCCCTTGTGGGGGCCCTCACCGAGGGCACACCCGCCTTAGGTGATTGTTCACACCTCAGGTCACACCTCCCGACAACCGGACGGAGGGACCAATCGGCACTTTCGGAAGGTATCAGCTCGGGTAATCACCCCTCCCTGGGCCTGGCCTTTACCAGGGGGTACGTACGTGTCCTACCTGTCTACCCAGGGCGGGGAATTACGCGTTACCCCGTCACCGGCTACGCATGGAAGTGCGTGGGTCGGCCTTCAGACACGCACAGGGAGGAAGAAAGAGAAAGGGAAAGGAAAGAAGAGTGGGTCTCAAACGCCGCAGCGGAGAAAAGGGTAAAGAGAAGAGGTAAGGAAAGGAGAAGGACAAAGGAAGGAAGAAGACATACAAGCAAGGAAGAAGAAGAATGCGGTACATTTACAAGCGTCCGTCTCCGGACGTAGGCGCAAACCATACTCCCAGAGGGGGAGAAAGTGAAGGAAAGAGCCAGAGGTGAGGGGGGGGGGGGGGGGTGAAGACAGGGGATGGGGAAGGATGCGGAAAGGGAAGGTATGCAGCCCGGAAAGGAAAGAAGGCCACATTAGCTCGGGGCCCCGTGCTCGCTACGCACGTATCCACAAAAGGGTTGTGGATCCCCTGGGGGGTGTTGTGAGGGTGACATGGTATTAGAAGGTGGAAAGTGTAACATGAGGTTGAAATGAAAATGAAAGATAAAAATATATGGGGAGAGATAAAGGTGAACTAGAAAGCAACTGGAAATCTGGTATGAAAAAAGGCGAAAAAGTGTTGGTTAAGTTGATCCTGTGGTGAACTTGGGTTGGTAGACAGCGATGTGCATAAAGGTTAGGTGGTTGTGTTGCCGCTAAAACACGTTAAAGGACGGAGAAATTCGGGAAAATTTCAAAAAAAAAAACGTGTAAATGTATTAAAAGGAGTGGTGTTGTGGTGAAAGATTACGAAAATGGGGCTAACAATTGTCTGATGAAGAAATAATGACGTTAAAACCTGTGGGGAGCGGCTAAAAATGATCAATGATGTGCAAAAATGGATGTGGAAATAAAGTGAAAGTTCTTAGAACTAGCCAAAATGGTTGTTTAATACGTGAAAGCAGCTGTTATTGAACTAGAAACGGTGGATTTTATAGCAGCAGTAGTGTTGAAAGCGGAAAATAAAATTTTTTTGGTTATGTTTTGGAAGTGGGTTACATATTATTGAGTATATATAGGCAGGATAAAATTGTATAGTAGATTACGGTAAAAAGGGGAAGGTGAATACAAAGTGAGACTACTGGTAAAAACAGAAAGAGAAAATAAAGGAAAATAAGACGACAGGAAAGATTTCGAAATGCAACAGCGACAATAACAAACGTAATTGTTGGGTTCAAATTAATGATATGGTTATAATAGAGGGAAACATTCCACGTAGGAAAAATATATCTAAATACAAAGATGATGTGACTTACCAAATGAAAGTGCTGGCAGGTCGACAGACACACAAACAAACACAAACATACACACAAAATTCAAGCTTACGCAACAAACTGTTGCCTCATCAGGAAAGAGGGAAGGAGAGGGAAAGACGAAAGGATGTGGGTTTTAAGGGAGAGGGGTAAGGAGTCATTCCAATCCCGGGAGCAGAAAGACTTACCTTAGGGGGAAAAAAGGACGGGTATACACTCGCGCACACACACATATCCATCCACACATATACAGACACAAGCAGATATATTTAAAGACCATTTTTTTTTTGTGGGTGTGTTGTGAGGGTGACATGGTATTAGAAGGTGGAAAGTGTAACATGAGGTTGAAATGAAAATGAAAGATAAAAATATATGGGGAGAGATAAAGGTGAACTAGAAAGCAACTGGAGATCTGGTATGAAAAAAGGCGAAAAAGTGTTGGTTAAGTTGATCCTGTGGTGAACTTGGGTTGGTAGACAGCGATGTGCATCAAGGTTAGGTGGTTGTGTTGCCGCTAAAACACGTTAAAGGACGGAGAAATTCGGGAAAATTTCGAAAAAACGTGTAATATGTCTGCTTGTGTCTGTATATGTGTGGATGGATATGTGTGTGTGTGCGCGCGAGTGTATACCCGTCCTTTTTTCCACCTAAGGTAAGTCTTGCCGCTCCCGGGATTGGAATGACTCCTTACCCTCTCCCTTAAAACCCACATCCTTTCGTCTTTCCCTCTTTCCTGATGAAGCAACAGTTTGTTGCGAAAGCTTGAATTTTGTGTGTATGTTTGTGTGTCTGTCGACCTGCCAGCACTTTCATTTGGTAAGTCACATCATCTTTGTTTTTTTTTATTTTTATATATATATATATATATATATATATATATATAATAGAGGGAAACATTCCACGTGGGAAAAATATATCTAAAAAGAAAGATGATGAAACTTACCAAACAAAAGCGCTGGCAGGTCGATAGACACACAAACAAACACAAACATACACACAAAATTCTAGCTTTCGCAACCAATGGTTGCCTCGTCAGGAAAGAGGGAAGGAGAAGGAAAGACAAAAGGATATGGGTTTTAAGGGAGAGGGTAAGGAGTCATTCCAATCCCGGGAGCGGAAAGACTTACCTTAGGGGGAAAAAAGGACAGGTATACACTCGCACACACACACATATCCATCCACACATACACAGACACAAGCAGACATTTGTAAAGGCAAAGAGTTTGGGCAGAGATGTCAGTCGGGGCGGATGTACAGAGGCAAAGATGAAGTTGAAAGACAGGTGAGGTATGAGCGGCGGCAAATTGAAATTAGAAATTAGCGGAGATTGAGGCCTGGCGGATAGCGAGAAGAAAGGATATGCTGAAGGGCAAGTTCCCATCTCCGGAGTTCTGACAGGTTGGTGTTAGTGGGAAGTATCCAGATAACCCGGACGGTGTAACACTGTGCCAAGATGTGCTGGCCGTGCACCAAGGCATGTTTAGCCACAGGGTGATCCTCATTACCAACAAACACTGTCTGCCTGTGTCCATTCATGCGAATGGACAGTTTGTTGCTGGTCATTCCCACATATAACGCTTCACAGTGTAGGCAGGTCAGTTGGTAAATCACGTGGGTGCTTTCACACGTGGCTCTGCCTTTGATCGTGTACACCTTCCGGGTTACAGGACTGGAATAGGTGGTGGTGGGAGGGTGCATGGGACAGGTTTTACACCGGGGGCGGTTACAGGGGTAGGAGCCAGAGGGTAGGGAAGGTGGTTTGGGGATTTCATAGGGATGAACTAAGAGGTTGCGAAGGTTAGGTGGACGGCGGAAAGACACTCTTGGTGGAGTGGGGAGGATTTCATGAAGGATGGATCTCATTTCAGGGCAGGATTTGAGGAAGTCGTATCCCTGCTGGAGAGCCACATTCAGAATCTGATCCAGTCCCGGAAAGTATCCTGTCACAAGTGGGGCACTTTTGGGGTTCTTCTGTGGAAGGTTCCGGGTTTGAGGAGATGAGGATGTGGCTCTGGTTATTTGCTTCTGTACCAGGTTGGGAGGGTAGTTACGGGATGCAAAAGCTGTTTTTAGGTTGTTGGTGTACTGGTTCAAGGATTCCGGACTGGAGCAGATTCGTTTGCCACGAAGACCTAGGCTGTAGGGAAGGGACCGTTTGATGTGGAATGGGTGGCAGCTGTCATAATGGAGGTACTGTTGCTTGTTGGTGGGTTTAATGTGGACGGACGTGTGAAGCTGGCCATTGGACAGGTGGAGGTCAACGTCAAGGAAAGTGGCATGGGATTTGGAGTAGGACCAGGTGAATCTGATGGAACCAAAGGAGTTGAGGTTGGAGAGGAAATTCTGGAGTTCTTCTTCACTGTGAGTCCAGATCACGAAAATGTCATCAATAAATCTGTACCAAACTTCGGGTTGGCAGGCCTGGGTAACCAGGAAGGCTTCCTCTAAGCGACCCATGAATAGGTTGGCATACGAGGGGGCCATCCTGGTACCCATGGCTGTTCCCTTTAATTGTTGGTATGTCTGGCCTTCAAAAGTGAAGAAGTTGTGGGTCAGGATGAAGCTGGCTAAGGTAATGAGGAAAGAGGTTTTAGGTAGGGTGGCAGGTGATCGGCGTGAAAGGAAGTGCTCCATCGCAGCGAGGCCCTGGACATGCGGAATATTTGTGTATAAGGAAGTGGCATCAATGGTTACAAGGATGGTTTCCGGGGGTAACAGACTGGGTAGGGATTCCAGGCGTTTGAGAAAGTGGTTGGTGTCTTTGATGAAGGATGGGAGACTGCATGTAATGGGTTGAAGGTGTTGATCTACGTAGGCAGAGATGCGTTCGGTGGGGGCTTGGTAGCCAGCTACAATGGGACGGCCGGGATGATTGGGTTTGTGAATTTTGGGAAGAAGGTAGAAGGTAGGGGTGCGGGGTGTTGGTGGGGTCAGGAGGTTGATGGAGTCGGGTGAAAGGTTTTGTAGGGGGCCTAAGGTTCTGAGGATTCCTCGAAGCTCCGCCTGGACATCAGGAATGGGATTGCCTTGGCAAACTTTGTAAGTAGTGTTGTCTGAAAGCTGACGCAGTCCCTCAGCCACATACTCCCGACGATCAAGTACCACAGTTGTGGAACCCTTGTCCGCCGGAAGAATGACGATGGATCGGTCAGCCTTCAGATCACGGATAGCCTGGGCTTCAGCAGTGGTGATGTTGGGAGTAGGATTAAGGTTTTTTAAGAAGGATTGAGAGGCAAGGCTGGAAGTGAGAAATTCCTGGAAGGTTAGGAGAGGGTGATTTTGAGGAAGAGGAGGTGGGTCCCGCTGTGACGGAGGACGGAACTGTTCCAGGCATGGTTCAATTTGGATAGTGTCTTGGGGAGTTGGATCATTAGGAGTAGGATTAGGATCATTTTTCTTCGTGGCAAAGTGATATTTCCAGCAGAGAGTACGGGTGTAGGACAGTAAATCTTTGACGAGGGCTGTTTGGTTAAATCTGGGAGTGGGGCTGAAGGTGAGGCCTTTGGATAGGACAGAGGTTTCGGATTGGGAGAGAGGTTTGGAGGAAAGGTTAACTACTGAATTGGGGTGTTGTGGTTCCAGATTGCGTTGATTGGAATTTTGAGGTTTTGGAGGGAGTGGAGCTGGAAGTGGGAGATTGAGTAGATGGGAGAGACTGGGTTTGTGTGCAATGAGAGGAGGTTGAGGTTTGCTGGAAAGGTTGTGAAGGGTGAGTGAGTTGCCTTTCCGGAGGTGGGAAACCAGGAGATTGGATAGTTTTTTAAGGTGGAGGGTGGCATGCTGCTCTAATTTGCGGTTGGCCTGTAGGAGGATGCTCTGAACAACAGGTGTGAATGTGGGAGAGGAAAGATTGAGGATTTTTATAAAGGATAGGAGTTGATGGGCGTGTTGATTGGCTGAGTGGATGTGTAGGTGAAGGATTAGGTGGGTGAGGGCAATGGATTGTTTGGTTTGGAACTGGTATAGGGACTGATGGAAAGAAGGGTTGCAGCCAGAGATGGGAACTTTAAGTGTGAGGCCTTTGGGGGTGATGCCAAATGTCAGACAAGCCTGAGAAAATAAAATATGGGAGTGTAATCTGGCTAGGGCGAAGGCATGTTTGCGGAGAGAATGTAAATAAAACTTAATGGGGTCGTTGTGAAGGTGTTGTGAGGGTGACATGGTACTAGAAGGTGGAAAGTGGAACACGAGGCTGAAATGAAAATGAAAATAAATATGAAAAAATATATGGGGAGAGATAAAGGTAAAATTAGAAAGCAAATGGAGATCTGGTGTGAAAAAAGGCGAAAAAGGGTTGGTTAGGGCTGGGCTATGTTGATCCTGTGGTGAACTTGTGTAGGTAGATAATGATGTGCATAAAGGTTAGGTGGTTGTGTTGCCGCCAAAACACGTTAAAGGGTGGAGAAATTCGGGAAAATTTCGAAAAAACTACGTGAGGATGTATTAAAAGGAGTGGTTTGGTGGTGGCAGATTATGGAAATGTAGCTAACAATTGTTTGATGAAGAAATAATGACGTTAAAACCTGTGGGAAGCGGCTAAAAATGATCGGTGATGTGAGAAAAACGGAAATGGAAATAAAGCAAAAGTTATTAAAACTGCCGAAAGGGTTGTTTAATAGCTAAAAGGAACTGTTTGTGGACTGGAAACGGTGGATTTTATAGCAGCAAAGCGGAAAAAAAAAAAATTTTTTGGTTATGGTTTCGAAGTGATTTACGTATTATTACGTATTATTGAGTGTATATCGACGGGATAAAATTGTATACTGGAATACGGTAAAAAAGGAGAAGGTGAATAGAAAGTGAAACTGCTGGCAAAAACAGAAGGAGGAAATAAGACGACAGAAAAGACTTCGAAATGTAACAGTGACAATAACAATAACGATAACAATAACAAACGTGATTGTTGGCTTCAAATTAATGATATGAATATAATAGAGGGAAACATTCCACGTGGTAAAAATATATCTAAAAAGAAAGATGATGAAACTTACCAAACAAAAGCGCTGGCAGGTCGATAGACACACAAACAAACACAAACATACACACAAAATTCTAGCTTTCGCAACCAATGGTTGCCTCGTCAGGAAAGAGGGAAGGAGAAGGAAAGACAAAAGGATATGGGTTTTAAGGGAGAGGGTAAGGAGTCATTCCAATCCCGGGAGCGGAAAGACTTACCTTAGGGGGAGAAAAGGACAGGTATACACTCGCACACACACACATATCCATCCACACATACACAGACACAAGCAGACATTTGTAAAGGCAAAGAGTTTGGGCAGAGATGTCAGTCGGGGCGGATGTACAGAGGCAAAGATGAAGTTGAAAGACAGGTGAGGTATGAGCGGCGGCAAATTGAAATTAGAAATTAGCGGAGATTGAGGCCTGGCGGATAGCGAGAAGAAAGGATATGCTGAAGGGCAAGTTCCCATCTCCGGAGTTCTGACAGGTTGGTGTTAGTGGGAAGTATCCAGATAACCCGGACGGTGTAACACTGTGCCAAGATGTGCTGGCCGTGCACCAAGGCATGTTTAGCCACAGGGTGATCCTCATTACCAACAAACACTGTCTGCCTGTGTCCATTCATGCGAATGGACAGTTTGTTGCTGGTCATTCCCACATAGAACGCTTCACAGTGTAGGCAGGTCAGTTGGTAAATCACGTGGGTGCTTTCACACGTGGCTCTGCCTTTGATCGTGTACACCTTCCGGGTTACAGGACTGGAATAGGTGGTGGTGGGAGGGTGCATGGGACAGGTTTTACACCGGGGGCGGTTACAGGGGTAGGAGCCAGAGGGTAGGGAAGGTGGTTTGGGGATTTCATAGGGATGAACTAAGAGGTTGCGAAGGTTAGGTGGACGGCGGAAAGACACTCTTGGTGGAGTGGGGAGGATTTCATGAAGGATGGATCTCATTTCAGGGCAGGATTTGAGGAAGTCGTATCCCTGCTGGAGAGCCACATTCAGAATCTGATCCAGTCCCGGAAAGTATCCTGTCACAAGTGGGGCACTTTTGGGGTTCTTCTGTGGAAGGTTCCGGGTTTGAGGAGATGAGGATGTGGCTCTGGTTATTTGCTTCTGTACCAGGTTGGGAGGGTAGTTACGGGATGCAAAAGCTGTTTTTAGGTTGTTGGTGTACTGGTTCAAGGATTCCGGACTGGAGCAGATTCGTTTGCCACGAAGACCTAGGCTGTAGGGAAGGGACCGTTTGATGTGGAATGGGTGGCAGCTGTCATAATGGAGGTACTGTTGCTTGTTGGTGGGTTTAATGTGGACGGACGTGTGAAGCTGGCCATTGGACAGGTGGAGGTCAACGTCAAGGAAAGTGGCATGGGATTTGGAGTAGGACCAGGTGAATCTGATGGAACCAAAGGAGTTGAGGTTGGAGAGGAAATTCTGGAGTTCTTCTTCACTGTGAGTCCAGATCACGAAAATGTCATCAATAAATCTGTACCAAACTTCGGGTTGGCAGGCCTGGGTAACCAGGAAGGCTTCCTCTAAGCGACCCATGAATAGGTTGGCATACGAGGGGGCCATCCTGGTACCCATGGCTGTTCCCTTTAATTGTTGGTATGTCTGGCCTTCAAAAGTGAAGAAGTTGTGGGTCAGGATGAAGCTGGCTAAGGTAATGAGGAAAGAGGTTTTAGGTAGGGTGGCAGGTGATCGGCGTGAAAGGAAGTGCTCCATCGCAGCGAGGCCCTGGACATGCGGAATATTTGTGTATAAGGAAGTGGCATCAATGGTTACAAGGATGGTTTCCGGGGGTAACAGACTGGGTAGGGATTCCAGGCGTTTGAGAAAGTGGTTGGTGTCTTTGATGAAGGATGGGAGACTGCATGTAATGGGTTGAAGGTGTTGATCTACGTAGGCAGAGATGCGTTCGGTGGGGGCTTGGTAGCCAGCTAAAATGGGACGGCCGGGATGATTGGGTTTGTGAATTTTGGGAAGAAGGTAGAAGGTAGGGGTGCGGGGTGTTGGTGGGGTCAGGAGGTTGATGGAGTCGGGTGAAAGGTTTTGTAGGGGGCCTAAGGTTCTGAGGATTCCTCGAAGCTCCGCCTGGACATCAGGAATGGGATTGCCTTGGCAAACTTTGTAAGTAGTGTTGTCTGAAAGCTGACGCAGTCCCTCAGCCACATACTCCCGACGATCAAGTACCACAGTTGTGGAACCCTTGTCCGCCGGAAGAATGACGATGGATCGGTCAGCCTTCAGATCACGGATAGCCTGGGCTTCAGCAGTGGTGATGTTGGGAGTAGGATTAAGGTTTTTTAAGAAGGATTGAGAGGCAAGGCTGGAAGTGAGAAATTCCTGGAAGGTTAGGAGAGGGTGATTTTGAGGAAGAGGAGGTGGGTCCCGCTGTGACGGAGGACGGAACTGTTCCAGGCATGGTTCAATTTGGATAGTGTCTTGGGGAGTTGGATCATTAGGAGTAGGATTAGGATCATTTTTCTTCGTGGCAAAGTGATATTTCCAGCAGAGAGTACGGGTGTAGGACAGTAAATCTTTGACGAGGGCTGTTTGGTTAAATCTGGGAGTGGGGCTGAAGGTGAGGCCTTTGGATAGGACAGAGGTTTCGGATTGGGAGAGAGGTTTGGAGGAAAGGTTAACTACTGAATTGGGGTGTTGTGGTTCCAGATTGCGTTGATTGGAATTTTGAGGTTTTGGAGGGAGTGGAGCTGGAAGTGGGAGATTGAGTAGATGGGAGAGACTGGGTTTGTGTGCAATGAGAGGAGGTTGAGGTTTGCTGGAAAGGTTGTGAAGGGTGAGTGAGTTGCCTTTCCGGAGGTGGGAAACCAGGAGATTGGATAGTTTTTTAAGGTGGAGGGTGGCATGCTGCTCTAATTTGCGGTTGGCCTGTAGGAGGATGCTCTGAACAACAGGTGTGAATGTGGGAGAGGAAAGATTGAGGATTTTTATAAAGGATAGGAGTTGATGGGCGTGTTGATTGGCTGAGTGGATGTGTAGGTGAAGGATTAGGTGGGTGAGGGCAATGGATTGTTTGGTTTGGAACTGGTATAGGGACTGATGGAAAGAAGGGTTGCAGCCAGAGATGGGAACTTTAAGTGTGAGGCCTTTGGGGGTGATGCCAAATGTCAGACAAGCCTGAGAAAATAAAATATGGGAGTGTAATCTGGCTAGGGCGAAGGCATGTTTGCGGAGAGAATGTAAATAAAACTTAATGGGGTCGTTGTGAAGGTGTTGTGAGGGTGACATGGTACTAGAAGGTGGAAAGTGGAACACGAGGCTGAAATGAAAATGAAAATAAATATGAAAAAATATATGGGGAGAGATAAAGGTAAAATTAGAAAGCAAATGGAGATCTGGTGTGAAAAAAGGCGAAAAAGGGTTGGTTAGGGCTGGGCTATGTTGATCCTGTGGTGAACTTGTGTAGGTAGATAATGATGTGCATAAAGGTTAGGTGGTTGTGTTGCCGCCAAAACACGTTAAAGGGTGGAGAAATTCGGGAAAATTTCGAAAAAACTACGTGAGGATGTATTAAAAGGAGTGGTTTGGTGGTGGCAGATTATGGAAATGTAGCTAACAATTGTTTGATGAAGAAATAATGACGTTAAAACCTGTGGGAAGCGGCTAAAAATGATCGGTGATGTGAGAAAAACGGAAATGGAAATAAAGCAAAAGTTATTAAAACTGCCGAAAGGGTTGTTTAATAGCTAAAAGGAACTGTTTGTGGACTGGAAACGGTGGATTTTATAGCAGCAAAGCGGAAAAAAAAAAAGAAAATTTTTTTGGTTATGGTTTCGAAGTGATTTACGTATTCCCCGGTGTAAAACCTGTCCCATGCACCCTCCCACCACCACCTATTCCAGTCCTGTAACCCGGAAGGTGTACACGATCAAAGGCAGAGCCACGTGTGAAAGCACCCACGTGATTTACCAACTGACCTGCCTACACTGTGAAGCGTTCTATGTGGGAATGACCAGCAACAAACTGTCCATTCGCATGAATGGACACAGGCAGACAGTGTTTGTTGGTAATGAGGATCACCCTGTGGCTAAACATGCCTTGGTGCACGGCCAGCACATCTTGGCACAGTGTTACACCGTCCGGGTTATCTGGATACTTCCCACTAACACCAACCTGTCAGAACTCCGGAGATGGGAACTTGCCCTTCAGCATATCCTTTCTTCTCGCTATCCGCCAGGCCTCAATCTCCGCTAATTTCTAATTTCAATTTGCCGCCGCTCATACCTCACCTGTCTTTCAACTTCATCTTTGCCTCTGTACATCCGCCCCGACTGACATCTCTGCCCAAACTCTTTGCCTTTACAAATGTCTGCTTGTGTCTGTGTATGTGTGGATGGATATGTGTGTGTGTGCGAGTGTATACCTGTCCTTTTTTCCCCCTAAGGTAAGTCTTTCCGCTCCCGGGATTGGAATGACTCCTTACCCTCTCCCTTAAAACCCATATCCTTTTGTCTTTCCTTCTCCTTCCCTCTTTCCTGACGAGGCAACCATTGGTTGCGAAAGCTAGAATTTTGTGTGTATGTTTGTGTTTGTTTGTGTGTCTATCGACCTGCCAGCGCTTTTGTTTGGTAAGTTTCATCATCTTTCTTTTTAGATATATTTTTACCACGTGGAATGTTTCCCTCTATTATATTCATATCATTAATTTGAAGCCAACAATCACGTTTGTTATTGTTATCGTTATTGTTATTGTCACTGTTACATTTCGAAGTCTTTTCTGTCGTCTTATTTCCTCCTTCTGTTTTTGCCAGCAGTTTCACTTTCTATTCACCTTCTCCTTTTTTACCGTATTCCAGTATACAATTTTATCCCGTCGATATACACTCAATAATACGTAATAATACGTAAATCACTTCGAAACCATAACCAAAAAATTTTTTTTTTTTCCGCTTTGCTGCTATAAAATCCACCGTTTCCAGTCCACAAACAGTTCCTTTTAGCTATTAAACAACCCTTTCGGCAGTTTTAATAACTTTTGCTTTATTTCCATTTCCGTTTTTCTCACATCACCGATCATTTTTAGCCGCTTCCCACAGGTTTTAACGTCATTATTTCTTCATCAAACAATTGTTAGCTACATTTCCATAATCTGCCACCACCAAACCACTCCTTTTAATACATCCTCACGTAGTTTTTTCGAAATTTTCCCGAATTTCTCCACCCTTTAACGTGTTTTGGCGGCAACACAACCACCTAACCTTTATGCACATCATTATCTACCTACACAAGTTCACCACAGGATCAACATAGCCCAGCCCTAACCAACCCTTTTTCGCCTTTTTTCACACCAGATCTCCATTTGCTTTCTAATTTTACCTTTATCTCTCCCCATATATTTTTTCATATTTATTTTCATTTTCATTTCAGCCTCGTGTTCCACTTTCCACCTTCTAGTACCATGTCACCCTCACAACACCTTCACAACGACCCCATTAAGTTTTATTTACATTCTCTCCGCAAACATGCCTTCGCCCTAGCCAGATTACACTCCCATATTTTATTTTCTCAGGCTTGTCTGACATTTGGCATCACCCCCAAAGGCCTCACACTTAAAGTTCCCATCTCTGGCTGCAACCCTTCTTTCCATCAGTCCCTATACCAGTTCCAAACCAAACAATCCATTGCCCTCACCCACCTAATCCTTCACCTACACATCCACTCAGCCAATCAACACGCCCATCAACTCCTATCCTTTATAAAAATCCTCAATCTTTCCTCTCCCACATTCACACCTGTTGTTCAGAGCATCCTCCTACAGGCCAACCGCAAATTAGAGCAGCATGCCACCCTCCACCTTAAAAAACTATCCAATCTCCTGGTTTCCCACCTCCGGAAAGGCAACTCACTCACCCTTCACAACCTTTCCAGCAAACCTCAACCTCCTCTCATTGCACACAAACCCAGTCTCTCCCATCTACTCAATCTCCCACTTCCAGCTCCACTCCCTCCAAAACCTCAAAATTCCAATCAACGCAATCTGGAACCACAACACCCCAATTCAGTAGTTAACCTTTCCTCCAAACCTCTCTCCCAATCCGAAACCTCTGTCCTATCCAAAGGCCTCACCTTCAGCCCCACTCCCAGATTTAACCAAACAGCCCTCGTCAAAGATTTACTGTCGCTGCGATGGAGCACTTCCTTTCACGCCGATCACCTGCCACCCTACCTAAAACCTCTTTCCTCATTACCTTAGCCAGCTTCATCCTGACCCACAACTTCTTCACTTTTGAAGGCCAGACATACCAACAATTAAAGGGAACAGCCATGGGTACCAGGATGGCCCCCTCGTATGCCAACCTATTCATGGGTCGCTTAGAGGAAGCCTTCCTGGTTACCCAGGCCTGCCAACCCGAAGTTTGGTACAGATTTATTGATGACATTTTCGTGATCTGGACTCACAGTGAAGAAGAACTCCAGAATTTCCTCTCCAACCTCAACTCCTTTGGTTCCATCAGATTCACCTGGTCCTACTCCAAATCCCATGCCACTTTCCTTGACGTTGACCTCCACCTGTCCAATGGCCAGCTTCACACGTCCGTCCACATTAAACCCACCAACAAGCAACAGTACCTCCATTATGACAGCTGCCACCCATTCCACATCAAACGGTCCCTTCCCTACAGCCTAGGTCTTCGTGGCAAACGAATCTGCTCCAGTCCGGAATCCTTGAACCAGTACACCAACAACCTAAAAACAGCTTTTGCATCCCGTAACTACCCTCCCAACCTGGTACAGAAGCAAATAACCAGAGCCACATCCTCATCTCCTCAAACCCGGAACCTTCCACAGAAGAACCCCAAAAGTGCCCCACTTGTGACAGGATACTTTCCGGGACTGGATCAGATTCTGAATGTGGCTCTCCAGCAGGGATACGACTTCCTCAAATCCTGCCCTGAAATGAGATCCATCCTTCATGAAATCCTCCCCACTCCACCAAGAGTGTCTTTCCGCCGTCCACCTAACCTTCGCAACCTCTTAGTTCATCCCTATGAAATCCCCAAACCACCTTCCCTACCCTCTGGCTCCTACCCCTGTAACCGCCCCCGGTGTAAAACCTGTCCCATGCACCCTCCCACCACCACCTATTCCAGTCCTGTAACCCGGAAGGTGTACACGATCAAAGGCAGAGCCACGTGTGAAAGCACCCATGTGATTTACCAACTGACCTGCCTACACTGTGAAGCGTTCTATGTGGGAATGACCAGCAACAAACTGTCCATTCGCATGAATGGACACAGGCAGACAGTGTTTGTTGGTAATGAGGATCACCCTGTGGCTAAACATGCCTTGGTGCACGGCCAGCACATCTTGGCACAGTGTTACACCGTCCGGGTTATCTGGATACTTCCCACTAACACCAACCTGTCAGAACTCCGGAGATGGGAACTTGCCCTTCAGCATATCCTTTCTTCTCGCTATCCGCCAGGCCTCAATCTCCGCTAATTTCTAATTTCAATTTGCCGCCGCTCATACCTCACCTGTCTTTCAACTTCATCTTTGCCTCTGTACATCCGCCCCGACTGACATCTCTGCCCAAACTCTTTGCCTTTACAAATGTCTGCTTGTGTCTGTGTATGTGTGGATGGATATGTGTGTGTGTGCGAGTGTATACCTGTCCTTTTTTCCCCCTAAGGTAAGTCTTTCCGCTCCCGGGATTGGAATGACTCCTTACCCTCTCCCTTAAAACCCATATCCTTTTGTCTTTCCTTCTCCTTCCCTCTTTCCTGACGAGGCAACCATTGGTTGCGAAAGCTAGAATTTTGTGTGTATGTTTGTGTGTCTATCGACCTGCCAGCGCTTTTGTTTGGTAAGTTTCATCATCTTTCTTTTTATATATATATATATATATATATATATATATATATATATATATATATATATATATATATATATATATTCCAAAAATATGTTCATTTTGTAGTGCACGTCTTTCTGAAGGGTCTGATGCATGCAACATGTGTGTTTGAGGAAATGTAAGACATGTCATAAGTGTGCCAAAGTGCAGTGTCTCGTCTCCTCACACAGCATTCTCCTATCGCACGTCACTGTACTTCGCTCTGTGGAATTGAAATGTGTATATTTTGTAATGGATGCCATCAAACCATATTCAGGACAGTGGAAATTAAAATGTCCTGTGGTGCCTCTCCTGTTTACAGTTGGCCGGTTTGACATTCTGTCCCTCTTTTTTTAAAAAAAAGAACTCTTCAGAAAATGTGCACTCTTTGTTCCCTATCAGCTAACAACTTGCTGCTTTGTGTGACATAAAATTAAATATAGGATATATAAACCCAGTAAAGACATGAGACAAGCAAGACAATACATGTTTCTTCAATCCTTAGCTCCTAGAATTTTTTACCCTCTAATCTTGGTACAGCTTTACATGGAGTGCTTTCCTTCTGTGAAAGAATCTATTACCTCATCAAAGTTCGTCAAACATTTTGCTACACGAAAAGTCAAAATGTCGTTGTCTAATACTGAAAAAGCTGTTAATACAAATAGGACCCAAGACTGGGGTTGTTTCCCGATCTGATTACACCTATTTTGTCACTGTCTGCTAGATAAAACAAAATAGGCCTTTCTAATACTACAACAATTGTAATACACACTAAATAAATGAGACTGTTTTGGCACAAACGGTCTGTTTTGTAAGGACAGAAAATAATTCACAAAGTACCAATATCAAATGCCTATTAGGCCAACTACAAGCAAAAAGCTTTACGTTAGGAAATAGTTTCACACTTCATTCATACACTCCAGTTCCTCAAGCACGAGATCGAAAAGTAGTAGTATGAAATTTTTATACGAACTTGGAATCGTCATATTGTTCCATAATTTGTGTGATGCCCCCATTTCTTCTCCTTCATCATTCTAACAAACAGTCTTGTTATCGCTAATTCTGTAGCTATTCCTGCCAATGCCAAAGCTTATTTGCAGGTTAACTTCATTAACTCTACCAGAATCACCGGGTTAGCTATCGCGTGATTATTCTCCGGTTAGGCGTTGTTACATGGTCGTACAACACATTTTCCGTGCTTCTTCCAGAACAGAACTTAAAGTAGCTGCTAGCTGGGGACTGTACAACTCGCCCTTACTAGTATAGCGATCTGCCCAAAAATTTTTTGTCAAAATTTCATTTTCTTGTATACACCGCGAAGGTAATACGTAATCATTCTTACGTGTTATTCGTTTATTTCCACTCCTGTAGTCTGAATCTATGGATTCCGCTAGTAATTACAACAACGCTCATCATTCGCAAACACAATCAACCACACAATCAGACAGCGGTTGGTATTCATCCGTTCAGCCTTACTTCGCTCAGCTCTGTCAGATTCCACTGACAGAGGAAACATGTACACTACGCACGCATTCACAAATCAACTTACGATTCATTCAAAATCAACTTAGAATGTGTTAAAAATGTTCAAAAACCGACAGGGATGAGTTTCAAAGTAATATGAATAATCGATAAACTAACGAACTAACGTGCGCTGGATGCGAGTCGCTTTGTGAAATAAGGTTTCCTCCCCCCCCCCCCTCAAGAATATGAATTTGCCCCCCCCCCCCCCCCCCTAGATTTGGACCTCCTGCGCATGTATAAATCTAGCGGCTTGGGCGCTCCAGTAAAATTTTTCCCGGTAGCATCTAGCTGCTTGCTGCGACTGCTTACACAGCCAACAATTTCTGTAGCCAGAAGCGGGAGAAGGTACTACTCAACTGTGCATGCGCATGATCGAGCTCGTAACTGCTAAAATGAATTTAATGTAAACAGTTGTGACGTCACGCTCAGCGGAGGCAATTTGCTGTTACGAAGCATTGCACAGTCTTCCTAAAGCCTTTGACACATTTTACTGTTGGCGGACACTTGTATGAGCACTGTTTTGTTGCTGTATATGGTGCATTTCCCTTGAAATTTAAGTTTTATTTTCGTTTTTTCTCTTGTTCATGTTTTATTGCTGCAGTATTGAGACACAGTAATATCCTTGTTAGAGTATCGGTTCTTACCAATCAAAATTACAAAAATTTAACTGAAAACAAAAACAATGAAAAATTTCCCGGGTTTTTCCCCGGATCTTCCGGGTCGTATACACCCTGCATGTCCATGGCGCACTCCCCCTTCTTAGCTATAAAACAACATAAGTTGCTCTTCTTTGAATGCTTTTTTATGTCCTCTGTCAACACTATCTGGCAAAGATACCATAGCACACAGGGCCATAACTGTAGTTCAACAGTGTTTCAGTGAAAATCTTTTGTGCGTTTTCAGTTGTATCGCCATCCACCATCTCACTTCCAATTTAACAGTAAACACTGAAACACTATGTTATGCAGATAACAACCAACCTTAGGCTACAATTCCCCATTGCAAGTCACCGACATCAGAAGAAAAATTCAACTGAGAAAACTGAAAAATGATGCTAACGACTGTCTCTCAAATAATAATGTATCACAAAGTTGACCAAATATTAGTTTACCAGTTACTGACCACTAATTTGCTCGGTTCTTTGCCATCAGGACCCTCTGGACCAAAGACACGTATTAGAACATACTTAAATGTTCCTTCTGGGTCGATATCCACATCAGGAACAGCGGCAAGCTTCTCTGCTGCTGTCATTAGTGTCCTGTTAAACAGATGTTAAAATTATTCCAGGAATATTTATATACAACAGGTGAGAGAAGAATAGTGCTGCAGTCACAATGTAAACAATACAATTCTGCATCTAGGATTTATACTGGAAACAATGTTTCCTTCAGAGAAATAATGATCTAATATTTGGATTTTGAAACGTGTGCCTATTAAGTAAATACAAGCATTCCGTGGATGATCGTACACCATCCAAACCATAAAACTATCAATTAATTGTATCCAAAGGGAAACATACTTGAGAAAGCCATAAAATTACAAAGAGAGAGAACTGCATTCTCATAGAAAGAATTCGCTGGGTGAATTCCTTCATGTTTGGTGGACTCAAAAATATTTTTTAAAAACATTTATTGGTTATCGTTTAGAAAGAGCAGCCATTTTTGTTTCAGGCTTTCTTACACTTTTATAAGCGTCTGTGGTTTTTTAAATTATTCAGTAATGGATTGCCCCAGACCTTTCATATAAGAGGTATTTATTTCAGCAGACACTGGACTATAAATTAAAACCATGATCACCCTGCTGAATGTATTAGGGAATACACTTTTAATGTCTCAAAGTTGTTGGTTGTAAATTTAAAAAACCCATTTTTAATACTATCTTTCCAAAGAGTAGTTTCTTAGCCTTAATACATTTTGTGGTATTACACTACTCAGTACAGATACCTTTTTTTTTTTTTTTAGAGAAACAATTATGACAAGCTTATACTTAGAAACACTTTAAAAACAAATCTTTTGGATTTTTTCATTCTTTGGTCTGCAAATCTTTGTTAATGGACCAGATATAAATCTGAAAATTACACATTTAATAGACCTTTATGATATCAAACTTCTGTATAAATTTCAACCTTGAGATTCCATGGACAAAAAAAATTTCAAATATGAGTCAAAAATATGTTTCTTACTGTTTGCAATATCTGGGCTGATGGAAACAGTGTATAAATTACATAATTTAAAAATATCTAGGATAACTCTTTAAAAAATGAGACAATTCATTACATTATCCCGTTCTCAACTTGTTTGTTTTTGTTACGTTGTTTATTGAACAACAGAGATATTTCTTCACTCATGTTGGGCACAGAGTTAAATGTTCGCCTAGTCACAGTCATAAATTCCAGGGGAGAAGACAACTCCTTTAATGCATTTTTAACGGGCCTCTCGTGTTGATCCTTTTAAAAATTTTTAAATGAGGTTCTTGGTGCTGGTAAAATGTAACATCCACATCTTGGTTTTGACGAGCAATGTTACCAACTTTGGCAATCCACCACTGTTCGTCATAGACACAAGCCACTATGTCCTTACTTTGAAGTGTCAGTGGTACAAGTTTTCCACAGTGATGACATTCACTATCAGAGGATGTCGATGTGAACTTACAGTTGAGCAAGTTGTATGACTGAGGTATAAAACAATGAAAAGATCGGGTGCCTTTAATCTTCTGACAAGTTTTGAATCTTTCCTCCAAGACATTGGCATAGAGTTCTCATATTTCCTCACATTTAATGAAACATCCGTAATCCCTTTTACCTATTCTTTACAGAATTTGAACATTTCTTGACGTGTCCAGATTTGGTTCTCATAGGTCCGTTGCAGACTAGCTTTTGTGACAGCTCGCTTTGTTGTACCCTTTATGCCATCACACTCATTCTTCCCAGGACATGATGCAAAAAAGTGCTATTCTGCACCGAGCCAACAGTCTTTTTTTCTTTGAGAAAGGAGATATTAATATTTGTTTGCTTTTATATTGGCTTGCAGCACCATCAGAGAAGTTCATCAGTTTGTTTATGGAACTGTCGTGCTGTTTTACGTAGTTTGTTAACTGCAGGTGAAAAGCATGCACTGCTGTAGCTTTGTGCTCAAAGTAATCATTTGCAACACAAAAACTATGACTCTAGTCTATCTGGATCTTTATAACAGAACACAAATGGACAAACTGTGGCCTGTTTGTTTACCCAGTGGCGCCCTTGTATTTCACTTGAACAACAAAGGAATAGTTTTCAGAAAAGTCAGCAAGAGCAAGAACTATACATTCATCAACTGCCAAGGTTTGCTTTTGCCCTTCAGAAATTTATCCTGACTTTGGCAATTAAATGACACACTATTGAGTTTTCAAGGTTAGTAACCAACACTTAGAAAAACTATTCTCGTTATTTTGAGACTCCATTGCTCAACTGCACACTTCAAGGGCTCATTATTAACTAAGTGTGAGTGAACAGATGTTGGTGGAAGGGGGATGACAACACACAGATTTGTACAGGCTTGTCTACATCTACATGGATACTCTGCAAATCACATTTAAGTGCCTAGCAGAGGGTTCATCAAACCACCTTCGCAGTTCTCTATTATTCCAATCTCGTATAGAGCGCAGAAAGAAGGAACACCTATATCTTTCCATTCGAGCTCTGATTTCCCTTATTCTATTGTGGTGATCGTTTCTCCCTATGTAGGTCAGTGTCAACAAAATATTTTCATATTCAGAGGAGAAAGTTGGTGATTGGAATTTTATGAGAAGATTCTGTTGCAACAAAAAATGCCTTCCTTTTAATGATGTCCAGCCCAAATCCATTATCATTTCTGTGACACTCTCTCTCATATTTCGCAATAATACAAAATGTGCTGCCCTTCTTTGAACTTTTTCAATGTACTTCTGTCAGTCCTATGTGGCAAGGATCCCACACCGCGCAACAGAATTCTAAAAGAGGACGGACAAGCGTAGTGTAGGCAATCTCCTTAGTACTGCCAATAAATTGCAGTCTTTGGTTAGCCTTCCCCACAATATTTTCTGTTTGTTACTTCCAATTTAAGTTTGATATCATGAAGATCCATTAAGTGTGTAATTTTCAGACTTTTATCTGCTCTCCTTACAAAGATATTGTAGGTCAAAGAATGAAAAAATTCAAAAAATCAATTTTTTAAAATAGTGTACATTTTGTGTAAGCTTCTCACTATAAGAAGTAGTTATACTGTATAGTGTAATAGCACAACAAATATTAGGGCTGAGAAATTACTCTTACTTTGGAAAAATACAATTAGGATTGATAAAAAATCTACTCACCAAGTGGCAGCAGAACTCGCACATAAAAGACGGAAGAGGGGTGAAGGAAGAGAACTGGAGAGGTCTAGGAAAATTGGTAGATATCGGGAAAGTCACCCAGAACAGCGGGTCAGAGGAGACTTACCGTAAGTAATGTCTTTCCTTCTCATCCCGTACGGTAAGTCTCCTCTGACCCGCGGTTCTGGGTGACTTAACCAATATCTACCCCTTTTCCTAGACCTCTCCAGTCTTTCTCCTTCACTCGATTACTTCCCCTTCCACCCTTCTGCCTGAAGAAGGAGCCACTGGCTCCAAAAGCTTGCCAATTACAGCTGTCTTTTATGTATGTGTTCCGCCGCTGCTTGATGAGTAGAATTTTTATCTATCCAATTAAATAGTTTAAAGAATACGCTTTTTTAGCTTGCAATCAACAAGTTTGAGCCATTAAAAGTAGGGCCTATATTAAGGAATACATTCAGCATGGTTATCATGGTTTTTAATTTATAGTCCAGTTAATGATTCTTCAACTCAGTACTGAATAATTTAAAAAAAAAAAAAGGAAAAGAAAAAAAAGAAAAACAGATGCCTGTAAAAGCAAAAAATAGCCACTGTTTCTAAATGTTGAGAATAAAATTTTTTAAAAAATGTCTTTAAACCCATTAAACATTGTGGAATTCATCCAGCAAATATCAATTTTTTTCTGAAATCAGTGCGCCCAACAACCTATATTTTTCTGTTGAGGCTGTCCGTTTTGAAGTATCGTATATTACTGCGTGTGCCAAAATGGCGAGAAATTTTCCAGATTTGAGCGACTTTGTAATGGAAGATTTATACCATGTTATGGAGAACACCCGAAGCTCAATACAATGGGCTAGGCAACAAGATCTTATGAAGAACGATATGGTGTGTGAAAATGGGTATTGTGTTGGATACAACGAGATGAAGCTGGAGAAAACTACAGGGAAAGATGGCGAAATTTGGAGCTGCTCCATTGGCAGGGACTGTAGAAAGAAATGTTCAATCAGGAAAATGTCATTTTTTGCTGGCAGTCATTTAGACATTTCTAAAATTTTGCAACTGTCTTACATGTGGGTTTTCGAACTCAATAGGCAAAAGTTTTTAATGAGGGAGCTCAAAATTGGCAGTGAGCACACTGTGGTCGATTGGTGCCAATTTTGTAGAGATATCTGCCACGAATATTTCTTAATTGAGCCAATAGTTTTGGGCGGCCCTGGCCATACTGTTGAAATAGACGAGAGCTGCTTCGTCAGCACCATCGAAGTCATAGGTGCGAGAGCAATGGGTCTTTGGTGGTTATGACGTTGAGACAAAGCAAAGCTTTATGGTTGCTGTGCCACAACGTGATGCTACCCATTTGCTGCCAATTTTGCAACAGTATGTTTTGCTACTGGAACCACAGCAGTTTCTGATTTGTGGCAACTTACACCACCATAGGTAACTTGGGCTACAATAATCTGGCTGTTAATCATTCGCTTTATTTTCTCGATCCCTTTACAAACGCAACCACAAATCACATGAAGTCAGTCTGGCAAAAAGCTAAAGAAAAAAATCCTATAAGGCCTTTCAGAACTCACCGTGCTATGCTGAATAACTACCTGGCGGAATTTCTCTGGCGTCAATGTTTTGGGAAAATCCATTCCACAATTTTGTTATTAATTCCACCTTTCTTGAAGAGAGAGAGAGAGGAAAAAAAAAAATTAAATTCCGTGCATACATATGCAATATGTCATTTTTGATACAAAAAAAAAATTTGAGACAGTTAACTGATTTTTTTTTTTTTTTTTTTTTTTTTTTTGCATCCAACTGAAAAATAAGTACTTTTTTGGTGAAGAGCGCGTCAGATATGACTGTAACACTCAAGTTTTGAAATAAAAAAATTTTTGGTATTCAGCGCATATATATGCTTATATCTTCAGAAATACGTGTTTCCTTCAAAAATAGGTACTTTTCTCGTGATCAGCGCATGTACTCCCTAGACTGCATAAGTGCCACGAAAAGCAGGATCAGATGTTTTCCTCGACCTATACAGCTGAAAGGAAGCCCAGATACCAAGGAACCAATAGCTACAACCCGAAGAGTGGAATCAGACATTTCCCTTGACCTATGTAGCTCAAATGCAGCTCTCAATACCTACCAGCAATAATAATAATAATAATGAAAACAATGTAAACTTCACACACCAACATAACTCAAAAAACACCACAAAAACCAAAACCTTCAACAACTTGAAAACGCAAAAACTTGTATATACACCAGATCAATTAAAACCAACCAAAGTACGATAAATGTAAAACAGACAGAACATCAGAATTACTACAGATTAAAACAAAAATAAAAGTTTATTACCAACAAAAGCATGCAACAAAATCACCTAGGTTGACCGCCGCTACCAGTACGTACGTACACACACACACACACACACACACACACACACACACACACACACACACACACACACAAAACTAATCAAACCTAACAAAATGCCACACACATAAATAACCATCACTGAAAAATGAAGATTTCCAAATCCACATTGCAGCACTGGCTACCCAGACTCAAATAAACCCATGTTACCATAGTGATAATGAACCCAATATCACATGTTAAACTCAACAAACACAAACCAATTCAAAAACACACACACAACACCATTATCTCATGGGTCAAAGGAGACAGGTGGAATAGAACACTTCCAATGGCCCCTTAACTTAGTTCCTACCTCACACAGACAGACAGGATGTGAGGACAAGAATGAATAGTTCTGAAAAATAAGATTAGTGTTTCACTTTTAAAAGTGTTGATCAGCAGTAGGGCCTCCTGGGATCTTGCTTCCTTGACTATCAGTAGTGACCAGCCATACTGTTTCTTTATAAAACAATTCCTTAATAACTTCATTGTTTAATATTTGGATTCTTGCACTGATGTCACCTCACGTGTAAGATTGTTCCCCCTATTGTTATCTAGACAACAAACTTCAACTCTAAGACATGATATCACGGTACATAAAAAGATTTTTACATGTTAGTCTGAGAACGTGGACAGTGACTAAGAAGGCATACCCTAAAATTGCACTTAATTTAAGTTTTCAAAATGTCACAACCCCTTTCTTCTGTCATTTATCACTCTTTAACCTCTGGCAACAATCTGTTAATATAAAAACTGCACTGTTTTTAGAGTTCATGTTAAACCACAGACCTCTCTATAACTGACTGGTTGGAGAAAGGCAAGACAAAGAACTGGTTATGAACTGTTGTGTCCAAATCAATCTTTGAAATGCCAACAACAGGATTAGTTAAAAATGTGATACCAAGCTTATGAACGACAACACCCTTAACGTGGTGGAGATATAAGACACAGAACTGATCAACTGCTCACATAACTAATAATACGAAAACATTAGCGAAATAAAATGCTAGAGACTAACAGGATCTCTGTGAGAAAAGGTAGTTTTGGGCCCATGATGTTCTTTCTATTAGTCCTTCAAATATATTAAAAACTTGAAAATACCAGACCACAATTCGAAAATGGAGCCTCACATAGGTACTTAAATGTATCTATGGAATGACCTACCTTAAATGTATCTGTGGAATGACCTACCAACCCAACCTATCCTAGATATATGTTTACACTAGTCTACAGATCAGCCTGTCAATGTAAATGAACACATATATACATCTTGTATGCCACAAGCATTCCCCCAGTCGAACACCATCTCCAGTAGGCCTAGACTTAAAGTACACCTAGCAAACAATACAGTCTAAGCTACCAGCCACAAAAAATAAACTTCATATTATGATCAAAACACACACTCAAAATATTTCACTGAAACAAACAAAATATCATAGATGCCATATGACATCACAGTTCATATAGACTACCTATGGCTCATGTTGTTCACTGGACTCCAAACACGTTTATTTTTTCACACACAAGCATTTATTGCTTAGTCCAGTTTCTTGAATAAGTATCATGAGGCTATCATGGTTAAGTTTGTCAAATTAACTCCCAAAAACATCTTTTTGATAGCAATATTCTTGAATACTGGTTGTTTCTCAGATTCCACACCCCCTTCAGAATACCAGCTTGGTGCTTTCTGGGGTTTAGATATTAGCTACACAGTCATAGTTACGCTACAATTAAAACAAAACTTATTCACAATTCCAATTACAATATCTACACATTTCATGTACCGGTATTCGTAAATACAGATCTTTACATACTTGGTTTAGGTGAAATAATGCCAATGCGTCACAATTATTTCGATGTGAGCAATGAAACTTCACGTAAAACATGACTGCGATACAATGCATAATAAAATAAATATACCGAGGTCTAGAAATAAGCATGATTACACATAAAAGGGATGATTAATACAGTTCAATACTAAAAAATCTGTATTCAACAAAACCGTAGTCCTACAGAACTGGAGGGGTGCGACGGTAATAGTTTTATTTTATCAGTGAAATTACATACCAGTACTGGACGTTACTAATGCTCCAAAACATCAGACAGTATATACAATAATTGTATGCGACAACGAAGGGAGATTATTTTAGGACGTATTTTCATCAATTTTGAGATGTTATGACTCGTAATAGCCCTGGAGACGTCTTTTACAACAATCGAATAATTTGTAGCAGTACACAGATAAAAATAACTGCTTGCAACTAGCAAGTAATCGCGCAACGCGCAACCAAACTTCGAACACACAAATAACTTCTTAACCCGATACGATTACATGACAATGGACACCATACGCATACTCAAAATAACAAACCTAGATAAACACAGCACTGTATTTCGTACGCCTCCAAACAAACTGCTTTTCAGAGATTGTATTTTAATAACACACAGGAATCACTCAAATCAGCCATCCACTGGTTCACATCCAATAAATTACTGTGTAACTCAGAGAAAACACAACAGCTTCTCTTAGGGTTACCCAAAACCATAGAAAACAAAACTGTAAAACTATTAGGAATGCATATTGATTCCAAACTTAATTGGGAAGAACACGTAAATCAGGTTTGCAAAAAGCTTTCAAGAGTCTCCTATCTCCTTTGGAAACTTAGGGACATGATTAGCATGAACTTTCTGAGAACAATGTACTGTGGACTCTTCCAGTCACATATTACATATGGCCTTCTCATATGGGGGCACAGCTCTCACAGTAACAAAACTTTGTTGATGCAGAAAAGAATGCTGCGCATAATGTGTAAAGTCGGTCCCACGGAGCACTGTCGTCCTCTCTTTATAAGGCTAAGACTGTTGACCATTGTAAACTTGTATATTTATATCTGTGTGTTACACATTAAAAACAATGGTATGGAAAGTGTTGTCAGGGAAGAAATTCATAACTACAACACTAGAAGGAAGGCAGATTATGATATACCAAGACACAGACTAACAAAAAGTAGTAACTCACACAAAGCGAATACCTTAAAAATATTCAACAAACTACCGCAATCTGCTCGGGACATGCCCACAAAAATTCTTAAACAAAATTTGTACAATTGGTTATCTGACAATCCATTTTATTCTATGCAAGAATATTATGATCTGAGTAGCACAGAGATAAACCTGTAATTGCATAATTAACTTCATTAACTACTATATATACTGTTACAAAATATTTCATATCTAATACCTTTGTATTTCAACTGTGTTAGGTAACTACTTTATTTGCCAGTGTTATGATGTGTTACGTAACTACTGTGTTTGCTACTACAATGTAACTCATTTTTGGTACCTTTGTATGTATCTGAAACAAGAATATGTATTAAGCATTGTAGTCACCTGCTTAAGGTTTATGTTATTTGTAAGTTACTCATATGCTAATTATATCTATGCCTTATATATAGTGTCTGGAATATTAATATTATTTTATGTACTGACGAAGCCTATTTCATCTTGCATGATCAATGGCTAATAAAGAATCTTGAATCTTGAGCGGATTTTAATAATGCCGACAACCAAAGACAACAAAGCAACAGAACTACGCACTAGAACAAGCCAGTTTATTTGATTAATTTAAAATGTGAAGGAAACAGCAGAGTTGTTATTTGCTGACATGAATCCATGGCTTTTTAGATTAAAGTACTGACTTCGAAAGTGGGGGCATTTGATGACAGAATCAAAAATCATTATTGACAAAGCCAATCCAATCCAATAGAGACCGTAGATCTTACACTAATAACTAAACAAGAAATTTCCAGAAACTTACCTCCGCTTATAAAAATGTCCACAGTGTGCCTTAGAAAAATGTGTAGAAGAATGAAACTCAAGGAGAAAATACGAATTGCTTTGGAAGTAAAGGATACTTATTATAAATGTCACTATCTTTATAGTAAATTTTGCATATGATTTTTACGGCTTAATTCTTTGGTTGCTATTATTGGCTCATTGTAACACGAGAGTTTCTTATTTAAATTTGAACAAAACCATTAAACAGAGGCACATTTTCGAAGTGTTGTTTGACTGTTTTAGTCACGCAGTACAAAACACCTTCCTATACTCTTTACTAGTTTCAAAAAATGGTTCAAAAGGCTCTGAGCACTATGGGACTTAACTTCTGAGGTCATCAGTCCCCTAGAACTACTTAAACCTAACTAACCTAAGGACATCACACACACCCGTGCTCGAGGCAGGATTCGAACTTGCGATCGTAGCGGTGGTCTGATCACTGAAAATATTACTGCAACTTTTCTGAAGTGTATAATCCTCGACTCATTTGCCAGATTTATGCATTCTGTAATCTCACTAAATAACTCAAGGAAAATAACAGAGACAGTTCTATCCTTCTCCAATCCGTGCATGTATCATGTCTTCAGTGAATTCGGCACCGACAGGACATTACGAATTTTACTTTTTTAAATGTCCAACCACACATGCATATTTCCTTGTCCAGCAGTTCATTCGGTTGGGCAGTCTCCAGTATACGTTTCCTTCTGTGTTTTGATTGTACAGCACCAATCATTCACATAGATTTTAGCTTATTTTTTTGCCAGTGCACTGTTAGTATCTGCGAAAACAAAAACTGCTGCACAAGCTCTGCAAACAACAAATGTGATCTTACAAAACATCAAACAATGGTTCTTCGACAATAAAATGAAAACAAATGAAGAAATAACACAACAAAATCTTACATGTAGCCTTACAAATGTTGCATACCCCGATAATATGGAGGCTATCAAACTGCTGGGATTCCTGGTTGACAGCAAATTAATAATGAATGAACAAACAGTGTATGTGTGCTCCCAGCTCTCCGATGTACTGTCTGCAGAAAGTAAGTTGACACTCGGCGCCGTGGCTTATGGGAATGACTGTAAATGGGAGATGCCTCCACTGTCACTCGCTTCAGCCACCGCGCCGAGTGTCAACTTAGTTTGTGTGTACAGTAATATACCTTCTGAGGAGAACAGGTGTATTAGCTGACCCATACCTTATAACAGTGCATTATGCAATATTTAATAGCCACATCAATCATGGGCTACTGTTATGGGGATATTCTGAAGGCTGCAAGAATGTGGCAGTGCTACATAAAAAAAGTAGTCAGAATCTTTGCATCAAGCTAAAGACTGCAGCACTGCAAGCCTATGTTCACCCAATTAGGAATAATGAAATCTACATCCATTACGTGTTTTTATACCACATCAGAGTAAAAGAAAACCAAGGTGTTATCTGCATGAGGCAGGACATGCATAATCATGAAAGGAACATTGATACAATGGTTGCTTTAAAAATATTCAACTCATTGCCCCAGAAGTGCAGTTCCTGTCACCAGGACCATTCAAAAGGACAACTGCACAAGATATGAAAGAGTAATCTTCTCTCTCTCTCTCTCTCTCACACACACACACACACACATACACACACACATACACCGAAGCGCCAAGGAAACTGGCATAGGCATGTGATTTCAAATACAGAGATATATAAACAGACAGAATATGGCAATGCCTATGTAAGACAAGAAGTGTCTGGAGCAATTATCAGATCGGTACCTACTGCTACAATGGCAGCTTATCAAGATTTAAGTGAGTTTGAACATGGTGTTATAGTCAGTGCAAGAGAGATGGAATACAGCAGATCTGAGGTAGCGATGAAGTAGTGATTTCCCCATATGACCATTTCTCGAGCATATGGTGAATATAAGAAATCCAGTAAAACATCAAATTTACGACATCGCTGTAGCTGGAAAAAATCTTACAAGAATGGGAGAAACGACGACTGAAGAGAAGCATTCAGTGTGACAGAAGTGTAACCCCTCTGCAAATTGCTGCAGATTTCAATGCTGGGCCATCAGTGTGCAAACCATTCAATGAAACAGCATCAATATGGGCTTTCGCAGTCGAAGGCCCACTTGTGTATCATTGACAACTGCACAACACAAAGATTTACACCTCGCCAGGGCCCGTCAACAATGACTGATACCATGTTGCCTCTTTTCAAATTGTATCGAACGGATGGACATGTATGAGTATGGAGACAACCTCATGAATTCATGGACCCTGCATGTCAGCAGGCGACTGTTCGACCTGGTGGAGGCTCTGTAATGGTGTGGGACGTGTGTAGTTGGATTTAAATGGGACCCCTTATACTTCTAGATACGATTCTGACAGGTGACATATATGTAAACATCATGTCTACCTGCCTCCATTCATGTCCATTGTGCATTCCGACGGACTTGGAAAAATCCAGCAGGTCAATCCGACACCCCAAACGTCCAGCACTTCCGCTGGCCTCCAAACTCTCCAGACATGAACATGTTTGGGCATACCTGGGATGCCTTGCAACAAGCTGTTCAGAACAGATTCGACCCCCTTCTACTCTAGCAGACTTATGGGCAGCACTGCAGGATTCATGGTGTCATTCCTTCCATGACTACTTTAGACATTAGTTGAGTCCATGCCACGTCATGCTGCAAAACTTCTGCATACTCGCGGGGGCCCTACCCGATATTAGGCAGGTGTACCAGTTTCTTTGGCTCTTCAGTGTGTGTATCATATATATTTCCTTATATATATGAAAAATGATAAATAACTCTTGCATATTTAATCTTCACACAGTCCGTCCAATCATGACTGGTAAACGACGCAGATCCAGAAATTAAAAACATCAAGTTACTGGTATTTCTATAGATACGTTTACTTGGCACACCTTATGTTATGGAAGTAAGACCTCTGGAAACCAAGGGGCTGTTAGTTCTGTTTTGCATATATATCTACTTGATTAGTTCTCATTAGTGGGAAAATAATATTGTGGAAATATGAAACCTACCACCCCAAGAAACGACAGTGAGAAGATGGA
The DNA here is from genome assembly GCF_021461385.2 of Schistocerca piceifrons. NCBI lineage: Eukaryota > Metazoa > Arthropoda > Insecta > Orthoptera > Acrididae > Schistocerca > Schistocerca piceifrons. The sequence goes on from NC_060149.1 coordinate 967,845,322, forward strand.
TGTCATGTAAAAATAAGCAAACACTGCAGAAAGTGCTAGATTCCCAATTTCTGGAATAGACAGTAAGATTTATGGGTCTCTACGTCAGCCGAACATAACAAATAGAATAGTTTGGTAAATTCTATAAATGGATATAAGTCTGCCACAGCAGCCTGTATTCGAGATGACTGTAACTGCAAAATCATCTGAAAGGAAAAAAGATCAAGGTCAATTACAAATACACACTTTCTATCTAATCATGTGCTTCAGATGAAGGATGTTTCATTTATTTATTTATTATACACCTTTAAAAATGCAACCAACATAATCTTTTGTGTACACAGACATAGCAATACAATTACATAAATAACAAGCACAGACTAAAAAATATTTTACGTAATTACTATTCGACATTAAATTGTCCATCATACTGCGCATGATGTATTCTGTAGAATCACATACATAAGTTTAATGTAATGAAACTATATTACCGTCTGAGATAATTTTTAAAGCCTATTTCGAACTCTTCTATTGTATAAAATGCTTTATCTCTCAAAGCCACATCTGTGCGACGTCTTTAAACATATTGGTGACACATTGTGTACCTGTAGTGACAACATATTAAACTGTTTTTCCCTCATGTATTTGTAACTGTCTAGAGTTTCCTTAAGTCTAGCGACTGTGATGTCTGTCTTCTGTTTTAGGTGTGTATTATATTGACGGACCACATGGCTACACCACCGCGGGGTCGAGGCACCTTGCCACAGTTCCTTCAGCTCCCTCCCCCCCCCCCCCCCCCCATCAGAGGTTCGGATCCTCACTCGGGCATGGATGGGTGTGTTATCCTTAGCGTGAGATAGTTATAGATTAAGTAGTGTGTAAACCAATGACCTCATGACCTCAGCAGTTTGTCCCAATAGGAACGTACCACAAATTTCCAAAATAACATCAATGGGTAGAGTGTTTTAGTTTGTAATAATGCTAGTTTTCTTTTGTATGTATTAGACAACTTAATATGAAGAGGAATGTAGCTGTTGGTATTTTTTTTTTTTTAATAGGGTTTCCAAGACTCATTATTTATAGCCCCACAGATGCATCTGAACTCCTTATTTTTGCCAAATGTGATCTTTTTTTGCTCCAGGGAAATTCCTCAATAACACAATGGCATGTCAATTGTGCTTGGAAAAAGGTATAGTATGCATTTAGCAATAGCTTATCATTAACACATGACCTTAGTTTACCTAACAAATATGTAACACATACTAAGTTAGTAGAGATATATTTGGTATAATTCTTCCATGTTAATTTCGTGTGAAGACAGAAGTCAAGAAGTTTAGCTGAAGCAGTTATTGCCATCCTCTTTAATTGATAAGGTAAAGAGAATATTTACAGTTTGTCAGTATTAATACAAAATTCAGTGAGATGGAACCACTTACTGGCTGCACTGAAATGATCCCTACTTTACTGCTTTAATGCTCCTCAATTTTTACCAGCTGAAACAACAGTGGTACCATCATAACATAAATTTTCACATACTAATCACTGGTTATGACATAACGTATCGTTAGTCACTAAAATTAGGAAGTATTATGTTATGTGCCTGGCATTTGGCTGAAATCAGAAATTAGTGGCTAGTGTTTGGTTGAAATCAGAAATCGGTCATGTGACATTCCCCACTCACTAATTTTGAGACACAGTATTGTATCCATCATATTTCGTTGTTTCCATGTTATAACTTGGATTTTTTGACAGTATGCAATTTGAAGGCAACGTCAAATAGAAGATTTATCACAAACACATCACTCTATATACGATTTGTTATAATTAAATATCTCTTAAGCCCGGTCCACACGCAACGATCTGTCTGCGCAGACATCGGCGCAGATGTCTGTACATGCAAAAGATCGCTGCAAATGTGGTGTGTTCACACGACAAAAACCCCAATCTACTACTCGCCCGCCATCTGTCGGTGTAGAAATGAAATATCAGTGGCAAGCGACTACGCTCCCCGTAAACGTCAAAATTTAATTCAGTTATTTTGAAATATAGAAATGGAGGAAGTTCTGTTGTGGTCTGTGGTCGCAATTTGTGTTGCAAAAAACATTCAGACCAACCGCAGGAAACAGAGAAAGCGGTCAAAATGGTGTAGACAGTGGCTGCTAAAGCGAAAGCAGTTTTCTCACGTAAATTTACTGCGAGAGTTGCAGGGCGAACCAGTTTTGTGTTACATTACCTCGTGTTCCATTTCCTCGCACATTGGCACTCCAATTTCATCTTCAATTGTACTCCTGCTTGGTCTTGGTGTTTCTTGATCACTAAGAAAGACAAGCAGATCAAAATACCATAACGTTGGCTGGTATACTTGATCTACTCCTACACAAGATCTTCTAGATTTCTCAACTTTGGATAACTCTTTTCGGTAAACAATTCGCTGACAGACTTAATTTACTTGACTTGCCTTCATGAACTAATCCTTCAGGAAAGCGTAAATAGCTTCACATCTGTTGGGTATTATTTCACTCAATGCTTGTTTCGACATTGCAGATGAAAATTCCAAATCCTTGTAGCTCCTTCCTGTTGCTAGGAATCTGAATGTTACCGCCAGCCGTTCATGAGGAGAAATTGCCCTTCTCATACAAGTATTTTTTCTTATAATATGAGGGGTTACAAGCTTTAAGAGATAATTTTAAGTTTCGACATCCATCCGCAAATAATTTCGCCAGTTCGCAACGTTTCTTTTTATTTTTTATTACCGTTTCTCTGTTTACCGAGACGTCAACTGCCCGCATTTTTTCAATTTGAGCATTGTATGCGGCTGTCTTTTTGTCTCGGTCACTATGTTCTTTACTTTTAATCTTCCACAAACATGGGTGATTTCTATATATTTCAATGAATTCACTTATAAACTCTCGAGAACACTGACGAGTACCAGCCATTTTAATGCCCTGTGCGCACAAATATAAACACTAGACTGAGCAAACAGCTGTTTCGCGCCAGATTTGCGGCGATCTCCTGTCCACACGCTCCAACTTGTCTGCGCAGATGTGGTTTGAACCCACAGATTTGAGAGGTTTCGTTCAAACCTCCAACTCCAACTTCCAGGTTTGCACACACCTCAGGTTGGTGCAAATCTTCTGTCCACACGCAACGATCTGTCTGCGCACATGTGATGTGCGCAGACATTTGCGCAGACAGATCGTTGCGTGTGGACCAGCCTTTAGACACATCAGTCCTTAAGAGATTTCAAGATGAAATGCATTCACTGTGGTTAGAGACGTATTGTTACAGAACTGAAAGAAGTAGGATAATATCCTAGAACACATTAATACCTTTTCTCTCCAGCTTTGCTTTTGTAACACGTTCTGGGTCTTCTTATTTATGTAATAGAAGCATGTCCCACAATATTCGATGTTATTTACATGAAATGAGTTTCTTCTCTTTCATGGCTTCAAGCTTAAAAAATGAACGATGAAACTGCTGCTAGTGAAACAAGCAGTAAAGACATTTACATCATATGAAATTTATATTTTTTCTTATCACAAATACTTGACCTTTTTTAATATGTCATGATTCCTGAGGGTGTGGTTAGGTGGGAACCTACAAGTAAAGCTTAAGTTACTGCGAGTGAAACGAGCAGCAATCATATGTATAGTCTTGCTTGTTACCAATACTTTGTGGTTTCTTTGAAATAAGCCACGATTTTTGAGAGTGTGGTTGTACACAAACCAAAGAGCACAGCTTAAATTGGTGCAAATGAAATGAGCAGCAACCATATTTATAGTTTTGCTTGTCATAAATGCTGCTTGGGATTGGCCGAGCGGTCTAAGGCGCTGCAGTCATGGACTGTGCGGCTGATCCCGGCGGAGGTTCGAGTCCTCCCTCGGGCATGGGTGTGTGTGTTTGTCCTTAGGATAATTTAAGTTAAGTAGTGTGTAAGCTTAGGGACTGATGACGTTAGCAGTTAAGTCCCATAAGATTTCACACATATTTGAACGTTTTGTCATAAATATTTAGTCATGATCGAATCTTTAGCGGCGCTTTCATAAATGTGGTAGTCAAGACAAAGAGCACATTACACTGTGGGAGAAAGACATCATGTCACAGTCTGATTTCATGCAAATGCCAGTCACACACTGTGGTACTTCCTGATTTCAGTCACTCATAGCATAAGAAACAGTCCCTAATACAACATAAAAATGCTATCAAGATATTGTGTCTTTTCATATAAATCTTTTCACTTATATCTACTTTATCAGCTTTCACTTTGCAATTTAAGTTTTCTTATTTAGAAACTATCATCAGAATTACTAACACTTAGTGGAAATCAGAACCACCCACAGTAACATTATGTGTGTGGAGGATGGCTTCTATGGACTAATCCCACTAACTCTGATACGAAAGTGTGTTTCACTTTGCTTTTTGGTACTTTTGTTAAATATAGTTTTTAAGCATATGAGATAGATTGATCAAACTGTGAGGTCAAAATGCCGTGATGGAAGTGATCTGATTAATCTAAAAGAAGATGTTTTAGTCATTATTAATTAACTAAAACAGAAATAAGGATGTAGCAGCAAATTTCGAGATAACTCAACCTTACAAAATCCGACGCCTAATACGTAATGTGCTAATCAGATACAGTCTTTTAATATACCAATTAAATTATGTACAATTTTGATTTTGTAGTAATTATTGTTTTCGTAACTTTTAGCCCTTCTGTCCCCACACCAAACCAGTTTAGTCAATATATTACAAACACGATTTGCCTCCAAACAACAGAGACAGAGTGTAAGGATACCTGAACATCATTTTGGTTGTCTTTGAAATTGTTTAAACGATAATTTGATTGAAAAGTCATTGTGTAATTATAACCTGACGCCATAAGAACGACATTACACATCACCATTGTAAAATTAGCTGTTATAGGCAGTTATCTACTAACCAACTAATAAGGGACACATTTGTTTGGTTTGACAGCTTCAGATGACAGTGTGTATTTTCTTTTCTGAGCTATGATATGGTGCAAACATTGATGGCAGCCATATTTAAATGCAGCAAACGTGGATGTTTGCAGAAATTTATTCAGGAGTGGTCAAGGTTTTAAAATTTTCGTATTTGATATGGCCCTCAGCAGACAATTATACCCTAAGAATAAATTGTAACATGGTATTATCAGTTTTATTGTATCTCAAAGCATTGGTAGTTGACTCAGTATATTTTGAAGAACACACTACTTTCATAACCCAAAAGGCAAGCATATTTCATAAATAAATGCAAAGTAAATCTTTTTGTACTAGTAATAATGAATATGGATACATTCTTTTCAATTAAACGATCGAAAATGACATCTGCATATGATTCAACAAATCGGGAAATTATGGCAGACAATATTCACTAAAGATATTTTCATTCATATAGTTATAATGTTTAGATTGTCACTGAATACTGCAATAGAACGAAAAAGTCAGACAGGCTACATAAACCTTGTTGAATATCACAAAAATAACTATAAAAAGTGACTGATTAAAATAGTAACTTTGAAGTCATCCGGCTTACAAAATGTAAAGTCTGATCATGTGAATGGATTTATTAGATTATTTTCACACAATCCAGTGTTTCGGGCTGACCTGCATAATTAAAGTAAAATGAAGATTCTTTTTTGGTTTGTTTGGATAATGTGCAACCCACAGTCAGCATTCTAAGCTCCCAAAAAATTCAAGTTAACCAGTAGAACTGACTTAACAGCCTAGAACTGAAGAAACAAGATGATACTCTAACCCCAGGTTGTCACAATATTGTGCAACATGCCTACTGCACTTCAGGGTTCATAACTCTATAGCTACATGTAGGCAATGGTTTTGCCACAGTGGTAACACCGATCCCCATTGGATGACCCAAGTTAAGCGCTGTAGAGCTTGGCTAGCACTCGGATGTGTCACTGTCCCTGTCTGCCAAGTGCTGTTTGCAAGTGGGGTTCATCAAGCAGGTAGTTTGGAGAATTTAAAAAGGGAAACGAATAGCTTGAAGACTGATATATTTGAAATTAGTGAAGTGCAGTGGCAGAAAGAACAGGACTTCTGGTCAGGTCGGTACGGGGTTATAAATACGAAATCAATTGGGGATAATGCTGGGATATGTCTAATGATGAAGAAGAAAATAAGGGTGTAGGTTAAGTTTCTATGAACAGCATAGTGAACACATTATCGTAGTCAAGAAAAAAATGAAGCCAACATCCACAACAAAATTACATGTTTATATCCCAACTAGCTTTGCACATGACGTACAGATTGAAAGAATTTATGATGAGATAAAATAAATTATTCTGATAGTTGAGGGAGAGTAAAATTTAACTTTGATGAGGATTGGAATTAGATAGCAGGAAAACGAAAAGAAAGGAAAAGAGTAGCAGGACAAGGACTGGGGGAAAGAATGAAAAATTCTGGTAGATTCTGCATGGATCATAATTTAATCATCACTAATAGATGGTTTAAAAATCATGAAATAAGGCTGTACACATGGCAAAGACTTGCAGACACAAGAAAGATTTCAAATACATTACCTGATGGTAGGATAGAGATCTCGAAACCAGATATTAAACTCAAAAAATTTCCAGGTGCAGGTATGGATTCTGCAAATATTTTTATTGGTTATGAATTGCACATTAAAACAGAGGAAACTGCAGAAAGGTAAGAAATTAACGTGATGGGACACAGATAAGTCGAAATAAGCAGAGGTTGATGAGAATTTCAAGGAAGAAGTAGGCAACTATCGACCGAAAGAAGCTTAAGAAACCCAACAGAAGGCAAATGGGTAACACTGAGAAATAAAATGGTGAAGATAGTAGAGTATCAAACAAGTAAAAAGAAAAGGACCAGTAGAAATAGCTGGATAATGCACGAGATATTGAAATGATTGACGAAGAAGAAAATATAAAAATACGGCAACTGCAGCCATGAAAAGGAAATACAGATGTCCAAAAAGAGAGATTGACAGCAAGTGCAAAATGGCTAAGCAGGACCTGCTATATGAGAAATGCAAGGATTAAGAAGCATGTATAACTAGGCAAAGATAAATTCCGCCCACAGAAAATTAAAGAGTCCTTTGGAGAAAGGGAAGCTGCTGTATAAATGTCAAGAACTTCAATGGCAAGCCAGTATTAATCAAAGAAGGCAAAGTTGAGAGGTGGAAGATATACACAGAAGAGCAATGCAGTGTAAATTATGTTGAAGGTAATGTTATGGAAAGGGAAAAGAAATTAGATGAAGATGAGCTGAAAATATAACACTGGAAGAAGAATTTTGGCAGAACACTGAGGACTTAAGTGGAAACAAGGGCCTTGTAGTGGACAATATTCAGTGTGGATTATTAGACGCTGTAGAGAGCCAACCATGACAAACTATTTTACCTTATGTGCAAGATGTAAGAGACAGGCGAAATACCTTGAGAATTCAAGAAGAATGTATTAATTCCAGTTTCAAAAGAGGCGGCTGCAGATAAGTCCGAATATTACCGAACCATCAATTATTTAGTCATGGTTGCAAAATACAGACACTAATATTCACAGAAGAATAGAAAAAACCATTAAAGCTGATATTGGGGAATATGTGTTTGGGTTCTGGAGTATGAAGGTACACACAAAGCAATACTGAGACTACGAATTATCTTAGAAGACAGTTTAAATGAAGATAAACCTACATTTACAATTTTGTAGACCCACAGAAAGCTTTCAACAATGTTGATTGGAATACAGTCTTTTAAATTCTAAAGGTAGCTGGGATAAAATACAGAGAGCAGAAGGTTATGTACTTCTAGCGAACACACCGTATTGCAGTTATGAAATCGAAGAGCATGAAACATAACTTTAAACGTAATTTTAAATCTTTGTTAAATTTTTTCTCCCTTACATGGTTAGTGTCAAATATTTAACACCTTACCTCATTCGCATATTAATCAGACGTTTGAAGGTGTTTCATACATATGAGTTTGAATCTTTAAAGAATCAGGTGATGGGTTTACTGATGAGGCACGTAAAAGTTTTAGTTGATTTTTGCTGTTTTGACAGCAAAGTAACTGAGGATGGCGGAAGCAGAGAGGATATAAAATGCAGACTGGTTGTAGCTAGAAACACATTTCTCAAGAAGCAGAATTTGTTAACATCTAATACAAATTTCAGTGTCAGGAAGTGTTCTCTGAAGCTATTTGTGTGGAGTGTAGCCTTCTACAGAAATGAAATGTGCATTACAAGCAGTTCAAATAAGAAGAGAATAGAAGTTTTCCAAATGTGGTACTACAGAATAATGCTGAAAATTAGATAGGTAGATCGAGTGTCTAATGAGGTGGTACTGAATCTAATTGGGGAGAAAAGAAATTTATAGAAGAATTTGACTAGAAGAAGGGACCACTTGGTACTACATGTCCTAAGGCATGAAGGTAGCGGTAGTTTGATAGTAGAGGGAAGTGTGCTGAGTAAAAATTGTAGAGGGAGGCCAAGGGATGAATACAGTTAAGCAGTTTCAATTAGAGGTTGCTGTATTTAGCCAACATGAGGAGGCTTGCACAGGATACAGTAAGGTGGAGAGCTGCACAAACCAGTCTTTGATTCAAGACCACATCAACAACTACATCACGTTTTATTGGTAGCATTATTATTATTATATTTTCCTTATTACTATGCTTGAGACGCTGGAAACAAAGGGAATGGATACCGCTACTAGCTTCACAGTTGTGTTAGGCTTTAACCATAAAGATTGCACTGTCTGAGAGGCTAATTTTGCATTGTTGAATTGATGTGTTAATCCGAGAATGTTATTAAAATTGTATTTAGAGAAATACAATATCACTCTTTCCAACGATCTGTGTGCTGAGATGACGTGGATGCGACCACACCCTGCTCTGTACTGCTATGAGAGTATCACGCCACTTCAAGGCAGCCAATCCCGTGTCAGCACGTCACCACGTGACCGACGGAATGACGACAGCTTACGGGAGTTTGTTCTTCCTGTTTCTTTTGCGCAGTACTCTTGCCATACGACTGGGCAAGCTGACGCATTGGTTAGCTCACTGTACTCGCATTTGGGAGGACGACGGTTTAAACCCGCGTTCGGCCTTCCTGATTGAAGTTTCTGTGATCTCCCTAAATCGTTTCAGGCAAATGCCGGGGTGACAGCTTTGAAAGGGCACGGCCGACTACCTCCCCCGTCCTTCCCTAATCCGATGCGACCACCGATGATCTCGCTATTTGGTCCCCTCACCCCAAATCAACTCAAACCCTCTTACCAAATGAGGCAACATAAAAGAAATCTATTGCTTCTATTAGTGAAAACACGATTTCTCGAAAGTTTTTAAAAAAATGTTAATCATGACAAATAACAACCATCCTGTGGTTTTCCACACTCATGCAGCATATTTGTTTGCAGAACCATTATAGCCGTAGTTACGGCATGAGTGAATAAACACCAAGTATGAAGAAAAAATTACGACTAATCGTGGTAATTTAGAAATCTGATAATTTCCGGTATGAAAAACTGTCATCATACCCACTCCTGCGTGTGAGCTTCGTCTGAGGCGAAACGACGGGAAACTCAAAGCGGTCACAAGTCAGTGTAGTGCGATTTAGGTTTAACAATAAGTTGTAAAACGAAGGGCAGCAGCGATCGAGTATTCGCTGCTGCATGGTGGTCTTACGTAGCAGCGGCGTGCGAGACGAAAGTGGAGGAGGCTGGCAAAGAAGGCGTGGCCAATATCTTATTCACAATCTCTCGACGTCAGCTATTATCGACTGATCGAGAAAAAGAAGTAGTCCATCTTTAGGCAAAGCCTTTACAAACTATTTCATTATGCCTAACTTTATATGTAGAGGTGGCAGGAGGACGTTATTTGGATCTACAAGGTTTTGTGTAGTATGTTCTTCTCACCAGGGTTTAAAGACTTCCTCACAGACGAGTTCTTTCTGTACCAGTGTTCATCCCTAGCCCTACTGTCCCATTCACACAAGAAACATGGAAATTTGGTAAAGCCACCTTGCTGACCAAGGAGCATGCATGTTACTTTTAGATCGCCACATATCATCCAACCATGAGCAGAATAGCCTATTTTATTTAACATTATTTCTAGATTTTCATAGCTTTTTTTCATGTGTACAGAATGTCCAACAGGTATAGATGCATACATGTTACAATTGTCTAATAAAACAGCCTTAAAACTAGTTTTGGATGAATCAATAAACATCCTCCAGTCTTCCTTGTTGTATTCAATACCAAACTCATTCATCAGACCTGGAATGTCTGAGCAGTGCACTAAATCACCTTCTTGTTGAAAAAAGTTGGAAAATTGCTGTTCACTCTTTCTATGCATGTATATGCTGGTTTCAACTGCTAGTAAGTTCTTTTCTTTTAATCTAAAGCCAAGCAATTCAACTTTTTCTTTCATTAAGCCCAGATCCCTAACCAAATCGTTAAGCTCGGTCTCAGTAAACAATTTGGGCTCTAGACTTTCTGTATTACATTGGAATTCATCATCATCTGGTTCATCTAAATCACATTGTGCATCAGAAAATACTTCTGTTAGAACAGAATTTAAATCATCTGGTGGGTCAGGAAACAGCAAATCTACACCATACCTTACTGGTCGGATGGCAGATGAAAGGTTAGAGTAGCTTATTACCTTTTTTGTTTTCCGCATAATGACCAGTAATATCAACACTGCAAAAGTAGCAATCATCGGAATGATTTCTTGGCTTCCTCCATATCATGGGAACAGCAAATCTAAAGGCTTTTCTCTCCTTTTTGAACCATTTTCTCAGGTCTCCAACACACACACAATATGCCTTGTGTGGCGCCTAAAATTTATCTTGATCACCAAGTTTAGATCGAAAGTATGATAGATAAACGTTTTTCAAAAAGTCAACAATGTTTCTTTGGTGTTTTTAATCACAAATTCAACACAAATATAACAAAAACTGTCAGCAGAGTTTTTACAACCACGATTAAACACTGTATTGAGCACATGTACAGGAAACGAGAAAGTGAAGTCAGATTGAGAGTATACAAACCACCATCTGTTAACACAAAAATAGAATTGACCTTCTGTGCCAGCAAATGTTTCTCATCTACATTTATTACACCTCATTTTAAATTATTTTAACTATACAAAAGCTGTTAAATTCTTTAAAAAATCGCTTAATTTAATGAATTTAACTGTAAAGTGTGAAGAAATGGTGGATGATACAGTTTTTGAAGTATCATATTTAGATTTCCCATCCTAACAATAAAAAGAATAAGGTATTTTCACCAAAAAGTTTTCCATTGTTGGTCTGTGTAATTATTTGTTAATATGGATTTCTCTTCACTGTAACTTTTCTGGTGCTTTAAGCTGTATATTTTTCTCAAATTAGTAACTTTCTGCTAATTAGGAGATAGCATTTCTTTGGAAGTACAATTGTACTGACCATTCATATATGATGCAAAAACACTTGATAAAGGTTTGTTTTCAAATATGAGCTGTAACGTTACATGCATTCTGCTTAACCTTCATGAAAGTTATCTTAATCCATTTTGACATATAAAAAATGTTTGTTTTGTTTTTTTCTCTGCATGCAATAATTCATATTGTCACAGAGTATGCAGTTTCATGGCTAGTCACATCTCCGATGGAATAAACAGCCGAACCAGCAAGTACCACAAAAGTAAAGTAAAGCAGCTGCCATCATTCCACCTTGCAGACATGTGGCGCCCATCCTTACCCATGTACATGCACAGACAGTCATAAACTTCCAAACAACATGCTATTCTAGAACAACAAACTTATAAAAAACCGGTATGCTCACTATGATACTCATCATTTGTCGGCCTGGAAGACATTGTGCAACACATTACCTTACCCAAGTGGTATGTTATACTGTATGTCACCTTTTTGTGTATGTAAATGATGTCATCACAACCACAGGACATAGAGAAATAAATAATACTGCTAGTTCAGATTGTACATTTGTCTTCAGAAACGAAAATTGTTAAAACTTTGTAAAATAAAAACCCTTTACTTATGGTATTTGAACTAAGTAATATTTCATATAATTCCATTTCAAAACATCTTTACTCATGATATAGCCCTAACCTTACTTAATGATTACTTGTGGATTACTTACAAAGACTCAGTAAAAATTTATCATTTCAATGTATCTGATCTCAAATACTATGCTTGAGGTCGGATAAACACTGGTGCAAAGTAACCATTCTTCAATAGGAATTTGAATTCTTGAAGTAAGTTATAGTCTTAAAATGTTATGACCATATATTATTTTTTCATTGTCTCTATTTATGTATGTGGACCAGCCACAATGGTGGCTGGTAAACCAGCTGTACCTCTGTTTTAATTATCAATGGTCTATTCAGACACAGTGAGTATTCATAGCCTAGTCATGCTGACTGGACATGGAGTAATTATTAATTCCTATTATGAATTGATCATAGTTGTATCTTCATCTGGATTACCAACTAAACTTGTGAGGAAACGTAGGCTTAGGAGCCTCATTTCTTATTTCCTCTACACTTCCTTCAAGTAGGATAAGTTAAGCAGGCAGTTAACCTACTTATTCTAAGTTAAGCTAACATTCCCTAAAAATGTGTATAAACTAAATCATGTGATTTAACCATCCAAAATAAGTAAAAATTCCCCTCGTAAAAAGCTCCTAGCAAACAAAGGTACTGCTAACCATAAGAAAAGTACGAAACATTCTAAGGAATAGTTGTGAAACACGCAAACATCCCAAGTCGTTGGATGTATCCATTCAGTTCTGACAGCAAATTATAGTTTTCCATAGACACTTCGAGCTTTTCGGAGTTTATATATTAATCTGTCAATTCCAAACAATCAAATGTAATAAATGTTGAGAACAACTAGTGTAGTAAACTCGTTAACTTCCTACTCTCTGTGTTAAGAGCAGCACACAAAGTTAAGACAATTCTGTCCTAGTTATCCATTTCTGAAATGAGTATAAGAATTAGACCACAAAACCCAGGTTCGTTCCTATATTTTGCAACTTTGGAGTAATCCTCAAAGCTAATAGTCTCCTACTTCTGCAGAAACCCATAAATACTCCTCCTCCTACAGAAAAATCCTTCATAAAGACCATTCAAATTTTATATCTATATTGGCCCTATATATATGCCTCCATTTTTCCTCCATTTAGACTTAAGTAATACTCCCTTTATCCCACCTGCACTATTCATAATATAATTCATGTATATATGCGTATCATAGCCTGTTCATTATTACATCACTCCCATTAAACCACTATTTTCTCGTCTTCCCTCTTATAACTTTAGTTACCTTAATTCTATTGTATTTTGAACCCATACCTTATTACTGAGCTTCCTCTTAAATATACTACTGTCTCTTAAATATACGACTGTCTCTTAAATATACTACTCTTTGTTCAACTCAGCATGAGCAAGAAACATTATTTTGAGTAAAGTCATCTAGACCGATATTAAGATTTTCTTCATTTATTACACCACTTCAGCTCCTGCCACTATCAGAGATCGAAAAGCTTAGAACTTACAGAACAAGGTTGTCCTTGACAAAATACACTCCTGGAAATGGAAAAAAGAACACATTGACACCGGTGTGTCAGACCCACCATACTTGCTCCGGACACTGCGAGAGGGCTGTACAAGCAATGATCACACGCACGGCACAGCGGACACACCAGGAACCGCGGTGTTGGCCGTCGAATGGCGCTAGCTGCGCAGCATTTGTGCACCGCCGCCGTCTCAGTGTCAGCCAGTTTGCCGTGGCATACGGAGCTCCATCGCAGTCTTTAACACGGGTAGCATGCCGAGACAGCGTGGACGTGAACCGTATGTGCAGTTGACAGACTTTGAGCGAGGGCGTATAGTGGGCATGCGGGAGGCCGGGTGGACGTACCGCCGAATTGCTCAACACGTGGGGCGTGAGGTCTCCACAGTACATCGATGTTGTCGCCAGTGGTCGGCGGAAGGTGCACGTGCCCGTCGACCTGGGACCGGACCGCAGCGACGCACGGATGCACGCCAAGACCGTAGGATCCTACGCAGTGCCGTAGGGGACCGCACCGCCACTTCCCAGCAAATTAGGGACACTGTTGCTCCTGGGGTATCGGCGAGGACCATTCGCAATCGTCTCCATGAAGCTGGGCTACGGTCCCGCACACCGTTAGGCCGTCTTCCGCTCACGCCCCAACATCGTGCAGCCCGCCTCCAGTGGTGTCGCGACAGGCGTGAATGGAGGGACGAATGGAGACGTGTCGTCTTCAGCGATGAGAGTCGCTTCTGCCTTGGTGCCAATGATGGTCGTATGCGTGTTTGGCGCCGTGCAGGTGAGCGCCACAATCAGGACTGCATACGACCGAGGCACACAGGGCCAACACCCGGCATCATGGTGTGGGGAGCGATCTCCTACACTGGCCGTACACCACTGGTGATCGTCGAGGGGACACTGAATAGTGCACGGTACATCCAAACCGTCATCGAACCCATCGTTCTACCATTCCTAGACCGGCAAGGGAACTTGCTGTTCCAACAGGACAATGCACGTCCGCATGTATCCCGTGCCACCCAACGTGCTCTAGAAGGTGTAAGTCAACTACCCTGGCCAGCAAGATCTCCGGATCTGTCCCCCATTGAGGATGTTTGGGACTGGATGAAGCGTCGTCTCACGCGGTCTGCACGTCCAGCACGAACGCTGGTCCAACTGAGGCGCCAGGTGGAAATGGCATGGCAAGCCGTTCCACAGGACTACATCCAGCATCTCTACGATCGTCTCCATGGGAGAATAGCAGCCTGCATTGCTGCGAAAGGTGGATATACACTGTACTAGTGCCGACATTGTGCATGCTCTGTTGCCTGTGTCTATGTGCCTGTGGTTCTGTCAGTGTGATCATGTGATGTATCTGACCCCAGGAATGTGTCAATAAAGTTTCCCCTTCCTGGGACAATGAATTCACGGTGTTCTTATTTCAATTTCCAGGAGTGTATATGTTGTTCCTTTTACAGAGTAGCCTTTTTGGACTTAGAATGTAATCTGGATATTCTTGCCATTTATTACCAACTCTCTATGTGGTGATGGCTATGCATGTAAGAGAGAATCTATTCAGTTCTGATGTCTCTTCTGATCTCTTGTTCTTTTTAAATGTGAGCTGTGGTAAATTATGGTGACTTCTGTGAGTAATGAGTAATTCCTTAATAGTAAATGCTATCTTCTCATGCATACTTATCTAGATATTACTCACAAAATATTTATTCTCATCTATTATGTAGTGAAGTTCATAGTCAGTGTGAAATAGTGACTTGTCTTGCTTCCAAATTGTTCGGTAATTGAGTAATTCAACTCATGCTTGCCAATATTTCAGGTAATGAAAGCTGTTTTTCTTTGAGCTCCCTCTCCTGGATTCGATTCTCCTTGGTACAGCTCACAACCCAAGTTGAATTATTATACATCAATGGCTAGTTTGAACACCTGATTCACTTTAGGATGATGCTTTTGCTGTAGCTTGGTTAATATTGCTAAAGTCTTCTTTTGTACTTTCATCACAGTTCCAGATAGTTTTCTATTTCAATAAGTTCGATAAATGAGCATCTTTCACAGCCTAGCCTCTTACAAAGCTCCTATAGAATCCAGCCAAATCTAAAAGTGATCATAGATGCTTAATATTTCTAGTCTCTGGACAGTCTTTTATAACTTGCATTCTTTCTGGTCTCGCGTCCGTCGGCCGTCGTAATTTAATATATTATTATTGTTGTTATTATTTTTTGATTGTTGCCGACTTACGTGGTGGGCCTTAATAAAAATGATATTTCATTTAATTTTGATTTACGATTAAATGCTTTCCTGAAGTTCTCCTTTTTAGCAATATTAATCTCAAATTATTTGTTACGTTAATGAATGTTAGACTCGCTGAATCTTAAAACATGAGCATATAAGCTGAACAATGTAATAAACTTTTCATATTAATTTCCTCGGCTAGTCAGCTCACTTTAAAGCAAAAGATCTTTAGTTATTAATTACAATTGCGGCCCACACACGCGCGAGAGTATTTTTTCTTACATCCATTAACCATTGTATTGTAGTCGGAGTCCTGGCTCTGGCTCTCGGCTATGGTACTGAAAATAAGAATCTTAAAGCTACGTATTTCTGCAACTTCATGCGACCGTGGAGAAAAATTAATATTATGTTAATAGCGGGCGAGTATTTCGCTTCCGCTAATTTTTCATAAGTTAATATCGCCACGTAATGGCGTCGTTGGCTGCATCAGCCGCTGCAATTGTTGAACTGTAAATTACTTGAATGCAGGTTAATTCAAGGAAGGCGGACATGAAATCGGGATCACCTCTTACAAATTAAAAGTGCACAATAATATTAAATCTATATATATATATATATATTATTATTATTATTATTCACGTTTGGGCCCTACTGGACCACGCGATGTACAATCACGGGGCATTCAGTTATTTTCTTTTAGACTTTCTCTCTGCCCAAATTGTTTTCATTCTCTTGGAATGAGCTCTTTTCCTTTCATCAGACCATGTGGTTCCAGTTTTCTTTGGTTTTTCAGCTTGACCAACTACCCAGTCATGAAATTTTTGCCCAAATAATTTTCTGTCTTAAATTTCATCTTGTTTTATATCTGCCTCTTTCATGTCCTCTTTTATCGCAGCAATCCATTTTATTGTCTCAAATTTAGCTTTACTTCGATTTTCGTAGAATTCCACTACTTGTTTAGTTAGTCTGGTAGCATCCATTCTTTTAATATGCCCATAAAATTTTAATCTGCGTTTTTTCATATCCGAATATATGCTGGTGTATTGTTGAATTTCACTATTTGCTCTTAGCCTGTATGTTCCTTCTTCAGTATATTTTGGACCTAGAATTTTTCTGATTACTTTTCTTTCTCTTTTTTGGATTTCTTGAATGTCCTTTTTTCTGTTTAAAATTAGCGTTTCAGCCCCATAAAGGCACTCTGGTTTTATGACTGTGTTGTAATGTCTCAATTTAGAGTACCTCAAGAGACATTTTTTGTTGTAGATGTCTTTTGTAAGTCTAAAAGCTGTCTCCATCTTTTGACAACGAATTTCATTTCCAATTTTTTCTAGACCAGTCTCTGAGATTGTTTCACCTAAATATTTGAATTGCGAAACTCTTTTGATTTTTCCATACTTAGTTTCCAAAAGTTTGGGTGCCAGTTTGTTGCTAGTCATATACTGTGTTTTTTTAAATGAGATTTGGAGACCTACTCTTTCTGCTGTTTCTTTAAGAATTTCTATTTGTTTCTGAGCAATTTGGATGTCCTGCGTTAGAATAACCAAGTCGTCTGCAAAGGCCAAACAGTCTATTCGAATATTTGTTCGTCCTAATTTCACTGGTTGGTCAATTTTGAACTCCAATTTTCGTTCACGCCACTCTTGTATTACTTTTTCTAGAACGCAGTTAAATAGCAACGGAGAGAGTCCATCACCTTGCCTCACGCCTGTTTTTATTTCAAAGGATTCTGAAATTTCTCCTCTGAACTTTACTTTTGATTTTGTACCAGTTAGCGTGTCTCTGATAATTGCCGTGGTTTTAGGATCCAGGCCTTGTTCTTTCACAATTTGGAAAAGAGATTCACGATCCACTGAGTCATAAGCCTTTCTAAACTCTACAAAGGTACAAACTAGTTTTTTATTGTAAATTTTTTGATGTCTGAGAATTAGTTTGAGGACTAAAATCTGTTCTGGGCAAGATCTATTTGGCCTGAAACCTGCTTGATATTCGCCAATTTTCCATTCAAGTTGTTGTTGTGCTCGGTTCAGAAGACATTGAGAGAGGATTTTGTATGTGACTGGAAGAAGAGAAATTCCTCTGTAATTATTAACATCAGTTTTGTCTCCCTTCTTATGAAGTGGGTGAATCAAGGAGGTTTTCCATTCATCAGGAATTTTTTCAGTTTGCCAAATGTTTTGCATGATTGAAGTAATTTCTTTAACGGTTTTTGGACCAGCTGCCTTTAAAAGTTCTGCAACAATTCCATCTTCACCAGATGCTTTGTTGTTTTTCAACCTATGAATTTCTTTAATGCTTTCCTCTTCATTTGGTGCAAGTGAAACTGGATTGCATTGTTGGGGAATTTTTGGTGGAAATCTTTCTGTGGGCTCGGGGCAATTTAGAAGATTCTTAAAATATTTAGAAAGTTCTTTGCAATTTTCTTGGTTGTTAAGAGCCAACTGTCCATTTTCCTTCTTGAAGCAAAGATTCTGGGGTTGGTACCCCTTTATTTTGGTTTTAAAAGTTTTATAAAAATTTCTGGTATTGTATTTCTGAAAATCTTCTTCAATTTCTAAGAGTTGACTATTCTCATATTGTCTTTTTGTTTGTCTAATTAGTTTTGAAGTGTCTTTTCTAGTTGTCAGGAATGTATCATATGTGTCTTCTGTCTTGTTGCTATTCCATGCTTTAAATGTCTCTTGTCTGGCTTTGATTGCATGATCACAGTTTTCATTCCACCAAGCATGTTTCTTGTGTTTTCGTAAAGGAATTTGATCTTGAGCTGTTTTGATAATCTTGTGTTTGAGTTGTTCCCAATTTTGTGCACTTGTTTTGTCAAATTCGTCTGCTAATAATGATGGTTGGATTTTACTGGTGTCAAGTTTGGGGATTAATGGTGTCCTTTTGTTGAAATTTTGGGGTTTTAGCTTTAGTTTCACACGGGTTAAGTAATGGTCTGAGTCAATATTGGCGCCTTTACGAACTTGAACATTTAAAATTTCTTTGTGACATGGATACGAGATTGCAATATGGTCAATTTGGAATTCACCTATGTCCTTGTTAGGTGGTCGCCATGTCTTTTGTTTTGAAGGTTTTTTCTTAAAATGACTTGACATAATTTTGAGATTGAAATTTCTGCAAAATTCTACCAGCCTCTTTCCATTTTGATTGGTCCATTTATGTGCAGGGAATTCACCGACCGTTTTTCTAAATTTTCTCTCTTTCCCTAACTGTGCATTAAAATCACCCATTAAAATCTTTACATAATTTTGAGGAATTTTGGAGACTGTATTCTCTAACACTTCCCATGACTTATTTACTTTTTCTGGATTTGTTTTATTCTCCTGGTTGATAGGCATGTGTGCGTTAATTAAACAGTACATTTTATTTGCACATTTCATGGAAATTGTCATTAGTCTGTTGTTTACTGGATTTACTTCGATTACGGAGCCAAGAATGTCTTGCGAAATTGCGAATGCAACACCCAGATGCGGAGTGTTTTTAAGAATTCTTTTGTCTGTTTTACTTTTAAACAATCGGTAGTTTCCAAAATCCATGGTATTCTCATCAGGCAACCTTGTTTCTTGCAGGGCTAAAATTTTGATATTTTGTTCTTTTAGTGTGTCTCCTAATTTATAGAGTTTTCCTGGTGTCAAGAGAGAGTTAATATTGATAGTTCCAAAAAATGTTTCGACCTTGGGCATGAGTCGGTCAAAAGACTTCGATTTCCTCTGGTTTGGTATATAGCGTTTCAGCCTAGTCTCCCCAGAATCCGATAGACTAGTTGCGCCACTGATGGCGGAGGATTTGTTACCACCTGGGGTAATTTTGTAATTACTAAAACGCTCCATAATAGTACTTAGAATCAAAGGGTTGAGCTCAGAAAAGCTCAGTGGTTAAGACTGGAGTGGTTAGTTCCAGAATTTGTATTACGGCCGCACCTCTGGTGAACAGACGCCGACCACAGTGCCGCTTGTTACAAGTCAGACGCAAGGTGGATTTATTGTATTATGTGCCTCTTCCGCTAGTTCCACCGTACCGAGATTCGTTCTCTCCGCCTTCACTACCGTTGAGGTCTTCGCTGTAACCCTAGCAAAGGGGCCCTGACAGAGTACTATCACCCGGGCCAGGTGAACTCTGGTTTTTTAAACGAGGTTGTTACTCCTCCCCCTCCTCCTTCCTCATCACTTGCATAATGAGGCCCCGGGCTTGGGACCGGTACAGCGGAGTTATATATATATATATATATATATATATATATATATATATATATATATATATATATATATATAATATATAATCTGCTTAACTCATACAAAGATGCTTACATTTGCCAGCACTCGTAAGATGTCCGTCTATACACAATCAAGACAAGAGAAGAAGTGAAGACTACTAAAAAAATTAACGAAAGAGCGTATCTTGTTGTCTCTTTAGATCACTTTGTTATATTTCTCTGCATTGCATTTCTTTGCATTTCTCGACAGAGGAATTATTATTTTACAGCTACATGATAAAAATATATCACTCAATTTTTAAATGTCTCTTCTTTATAATTACTGTTTTTTAAGTCTTTTCCTAATATAGCACTGGGGACGCTATATACTCATAAAATATTTATTCTCACCTATTATGTAGTGAAGTTCATAGTCAGTGTAAAATAGTGACTTGACTTGCTTCCAAATTGTTCGGTAATTGAGTAATTCAACTCATGCTTGCCAATATTTCAGGTAATGAAAGCTGTTTTTCTGTGAGCTCCCTCTCCTGGATTCGATTCTCCTTGGTACAGCTCGCAACCCAAGTTGAATTATTATACATCAATGGCTAGTTTGAACACCTGATTCACTTTAGGATGATGCTTTTGCTGTAGCTTGGTTAATACTGCTAAAGTCTTCTTTTGTACTTTCATCACAGTTCCAGATAGTTTTCTATTTCAATAAGTTCGATAAATGAGCATCTTTCACAGCCTAGCCTCTTACAAAGCTCCTATAGAATCCAGCCAAATCTAAAAGTGATCATAGATGCTTAATATTTCTAGTCTCTGGACAGTCTTTTATAACTTGCATTCTTTCTGGACATGGTTGTATTCCCATTATTCCCACACTGTGTCACAAAAAGTCAACTCTTGTCACCAAAAGTATGTTTTAGAAACTTTTATTAGTAACCCTTTTTCTTCCAGTCACCTCAAAATATATATCAATAATTGTCAACAGTCTTCCCAAGTCTTGTAGACTATTAATAAATCATTGACATACATTATTAATTCTTGCACTAATTCCCTCCCTAATAAATATTGAGCAGGAATGAAAACTGACACAGGAATGTCCAATTCGGTAATGGAGTAATTCAATCATGCTTGCCAAGACTTCAACTAATGAAAGCTATTGTTCTGTGATCACCCTCTCCTGGATTCCATTCTTCTTGGTACAGCTCACAACCCAAGGCGAATTGTAATACTTCCATGGCATTTACTTTAAACTGTAAAGATTTTCTTTCAAATAAGAAGGCTGTGTATGGCCTTGAGTGTTCATGTAATGCTACCTGCCAGTATCCTTCCATGAAATCTATGGAAATATGAAATTCTGCTTCATCAAAGTTAGATAACATCTCTTCTGTACTCAAGGTTCTAACCCTTTCTGTCTCTTTGTGTTTATGGAGTGATCATGAATCTAAAACTAAATGAACACCTACCACAAGTCTCTTAAGTACCCACAACAGACCCTAAAAATACATTGAGTTATGTTGCTGTCTATCTCCTTTCGTATTTCATCTCTCACTGCAATTCGAAGGTTTATTGGTAGTGGATATGACTTGCAAAAGGAAAAAAACTGTGTCATCTTTTACTTTAAAGTTACAGAAGTATTCCTTCATTAGTCCCAAGTTATCTGTGACCACATCTTTATGTTTTAACAGAATACCTTCTAATTAAAATTTCTGTTCTTCTGGCACTACAGGTGATTCTCTTGCTATCGATTAAATGCCAACTCCTCTTGATTTAATACCTCCCTTCTTTTTCTTGTTTATTTTCATCTGTTGCAATAATATCAGTAAACACAACTAAATGAATATGCTCCTCTGATGACGGGCCTTGCTTAGATTTCAATGGATTACTTTGGAAAGCTATGCTAGCTACCTTTATACCTATTTTCCACACAAATATTTTCTGGTTGAAATCCGATCGATAATAATTATCAAGTAACCAATCTTATCCTAACAGGATATCTATGGCACCAGCAACAATGTTTGATGGAAGTTCCACTTTTTAATCGTAACTGGTAGTCATGTTTCTTTTTTAATTTGCTTCCCTTTATTACAGGTGGTTCCAGTAACACACACTCCCATTACTGGTACTAGGAGGCAACAATATTTCTTCCTCATTAGCGCTAGCCATGGTGTAAGATTAATGATATTTTATGCACAGAATATAGGTGAACATCAACTTTCTTTCCAAAAATGTCACTCACTACTATTGGTTTACAATGTTCCTCCTTAGCTGTTACTTTTCCTTCTTTAAACAACTATTCAAGAATAGGTCTCAGCCATGTGAGGATTACTGTCTTCTCTGAATGAGGGCCTACTATTCTATTATTAGTTTGGCATGGATCTTAGTGTCAAATCTTTTTCCTGAACTTTAGGGTGAATTTTACAGCAATTCATCCACAAAACTTTAATGTAGCAAAAATTATGTTTATATCTTTTTTAGTAATAGGTCAAATTTCGGACAACTTTTTCCATAATGAATCATATTTCGACCAAATTTTTTTCCGGAAATCCAAATGTTTGTCGTATTTTTAAGTACACAAGAATATAAACACGAAAATTTTGCTCACATGACAATGTTTGAGGTAATGTTGTCACAATTAAACACAATTACTACAAAGATTTATTTATCGGGTTTATAGTAGACAAGCAGTGTAACACATTATGTAGTCCATTCACTGATGTAAAGATTGTTGCACAGAGTCTACAAAACATTCTCGGAGCCAACAAGGGTGGCTTCTGACGTAATAAACGTAGCACAAGTAGTCGCCCCATTCAGTTTGAATACAAACTTAGTCCTATTCGACGAAACCAGGGGAGAAATTCTTCAGCAATGACAAGGAAATATTATTTTATAAACTATATGAAGTTAAGGTTAATGGGGGAAACGGCTTTATCGTGTAAAAACACTGCAACACCTCCAAGCACAGTAGCTGCACGAAGATAAGTGCTGAAAAGGACAGCAGACGAACGCTGTTATTTGAGTAGACATGTCCATCTTCAGAGGTGCAAGAACTTGTTTAAGATGGTGGTGTCTTGCAATGTCCTATTGGAGAAGCTGAAGAATCCCCGCTTCAGACAGTTCTTGAAGTACAAAATGAATCCAGTTCCAGATGAAGCTACGCTGAGAAACGACTATTTATCTGTGTGCTACGAGGAAGTGCTCGACAAAATACGAACTAAAGTTGTTGACCAAGAGATTAGGGCGTCTATCGGAAATCACCAATTTGGATAGGGGTTAAATTGTAAATACTTTTGTTGGTGTTCTTAAAGTTGACGGACCTGGAGAAATGTTTCTCCTAAGGGTGTGAAGCTCTCAGCAGAATAAACAGCTCGACAACCGCCTTTGCGTTTGACAACTCAATGAAGCTACTGTCGCTAGTTGATGTGAATAGAGACCAATAAATGGTGCTTCATACATGGCTGTAGCAGCCTACAGACTTCAGAGTCTCTATCCCAGTGTGGCACACATCACTTGCCTTGCACACGCATTGTACAGAGCTGCAGAAGAGGTGAAATTAAATTGCACTGATGTGAGCCAACCGATCTCCTCTAGCAAGAAAAGCTATGTGAAAGCTCCACTAAGAGTACAAAAATTATAGAACAGGAGCTTCCCTCCATTTCCCCCTCAGCTTGTACTTACACAATGAGGTTCTTGGGTTAATGTTGTTGAGTATTACTGTACCTATTACACCAAAACAAGACGATCTTTTCTGAGCCTGATAGTGATTAATAAAGTGCTATCAGAACTGCGAAAGAGTTCTTTACAGATACGTTGTCTCTAAACTTGACATACATCAACGCGCTGTGTCGTCCGAACAAGACACAGGTGCAAAGATGCGAGCTGGTGCCAGTGCCATAGAGACTCTCCACTTGCGCGAGTTCCACCTGTGCCACTGTCGGCGCTGAGCATGGAGGTAAGAATAGAGGGAGACGCCGTGACGTCACAGCTGTGAAGCTATGTGAAGACGAGGGTAGCCATCTCAATCCGACCGAAACATTGCTGCTGTAAGCTTGTGTGCATAGGCTTGTCGCTCACTTTTGGAAGGATTTTGCGCTATTATGGTGACTTGTGTGGTGTTCGGATGTACGAATCTTTCTGATTGTGATGCGAAATCGAAGGGAATAACATTTCATGTGTAAGTTGTCTCGTTAAGTGTGATTTTACAACTTCATTGTGAATGAACGTGTGCTACATCGGTACTTGTACTATAGCGTGTTTTTCTCCTGTAGATTTCCTAAAAATGAAAGTCGGAAAGCTCTGTGGGAGAATGCCGTGAGGAGGAAGAATTGGTGTGCGTCTAAATGGAGCACTATATGTTCTCAGCATTTCCGAGAAGAGGACATAGACCGAACTTCCGTTTCAACAGTAAGGCTCCGAGAAAATGCTGTACCATCAGTTTTCCCTACACACCCAAAACATTTGCAAAAGGTATGTTAATTCAAAGAATTAAATTCTTAGTTTTCAAGTTCACGTTTCAGTATAATACGTACGTATCGTCGATAATCGAAGTGTTGAGTAACTCACTTTGTCTTCATCATGTACCAAATTAAAAGCTAACACTACATTAACTGGCCTAAACAGGACACTGTGTAGATTTGCCATTCTATGTACCACATTTCAGTAAATATTGGTGGTAATGAAGAGTGTTTCCCAGTAGTGTAACGTAACTGAAATGTCCCAGTACGTATTACAAACAAGATGTATTTATGGGGCTTTGGAGGGAGGGTATAGCTAACTTAGTTTTCAGTTTCTATTATTTAGTTTGTGATACACGTATATTACTGAATTAACAACATTGTATCGTTTACATTGAAGGCTAGCTGTTCGTAATATTACATTAAAAACTATTTTTAATCAGAAGAAATGCGGAATTTCGCCTTTACGAGATTTTATTTTAAACAAAAACTTTGAAACAACCAATCTGATGACGTTACATGTGTATATGGTGCAATTAGCCACTGTAACACACGCAGCGCTATAGCACACTGACAATGTTTTGGTCAGAGTGTCATGGCAGCTAGCCACGCCCCCATGGCTTCAAAACGTAGTACGGCTGGGATACGTACCGCCATCTCCCCTTATTCTTACCTCCATGGCGCTGAGGGTAAAGATATCGACCTCGCCTCAGCCAATTGCTGACCGATTACAGTTCGCCAATGACCAGACGACAACGGAAAGAAGCCTGCTCGGACGATAGAAGAGCAGCTCTCGCCCACTTGTTTATAGATCATCGTCCAGGGCTGACTCGGACAGGGAACGTCATTTAGTGAACTCTTAAAAGTGAACAGACAGTTCTTGTAAAAATTTCATTTGCTATGTACTGTGAAGTTTACCTTCAATCATTTGCACTTAGCCATTGAGGGCCTCTTTTGTCTTATATTATATGCAGTATTGCAGACTTAATCACAAAGACAAGTAAACCTTTTTAACTAATTTGTGTGATTTTGTTGCTAATTTGTTGGAGTGTTGTTAAACCTTCATTCACCTATCCTGTCACCTGACCCTGGGGCACAGTTGTGTAATAGTGGCAGGGACAAATTGTCTTAGCGGTGTACTGCACCAGAAGCCATTCCACAAACTCTCAAACTCAGCCTGCCGTAACACGGTGGCAACTCGGCCTCAACAGCAGTATCGACGAGCCCTTTACAAAACTGGTGACGTGAGTTTACAAAACAACGCCAACTTTCCAGTGGTATCAAAAGGCATCACATGACTGTAAGCTGATGGTACTCAACTGTGTGATGCCCTGTCTATTGTGCAACATAAGCAAAGTGAGTTGCATTGAGCTCGTGTTCATCTGATCAGTAAAGTGAACAACAAACTGCAAGGTGTTCTCCAGTCAATCAGCATATTAGTACTTACATTACTGTTCACGCAACAAGTTGACACTCGGCATGGTGGCTGATGGGAGCGACAGCTGCTGGAGATACCTTCACATCAGCCACCTTCACATCAGCCATCACACTAAGTGTCAACCTAGTTTCTGATGATGTTGTTTACATTACTAGAATGAATTGTCTATGCCTCGTTACTTCCTTGATTATTTCTCCTATTATTATTCCACATCCTTACTTCACAATAATTCGTATTACTTTTTCGTTAAAATGTGTGTGGATACCTTTCTCTTCATTATTGTCTGGTTGGCAGTTGTCACCTTGTGCGTAGTCTCCTCATTCTTTGTTCAGTATATCAATACCTTTGATAAATGTCAATAAACAGATTGCCATCATCTGCTAAAATATTATATATCTTTCTTGACATAGTAAGGTATCCTCTGCACTAACACTTTGATTACAGGCTGTCCTTTATAGGATTGTCCACGTATTTTGAGCTTTTCAGCTACCACTCAATATACAGGGTGTCCCAAAATAATGTATACGCTCTTTGAAACAGAGAATATCTTTAATTAAAGGAGACAGAAATACAATTTTTATGGGTAATAATTAAGAAGGCGGTGAAAAACATAACAATGATTTCTTCTGTTTCAGGATTGTCAGCGAACATGACGTTATCGTTTGAACAAAGGAAATGGACGCTAAAGTGTTACTGGAAAACAGAGAATGTGAGTGTCGTATGCTGACATGTTGTTGTTGTTGTTGTGGTCTTCATTCCTGAGACTGGTTTGATGCAGCTCTCCATGCTACTTTATCCTGTGCAAGCTTCTTCATCTCCCAGGACCTACTGAAACCTACATCCTTCTGAATCTGCTTAACGTATTCATCTCTTGGTCTCCCTCTACGATTTTTACCCCCCACACTGCCCTCCAATGCTAAATTTGTGATCCCTTGATGCCTCAAAACATGTCCTACCAACCGATCCCTTCTTCTAGTCAAGTTGTGCCACAAACTTCTCTTCTCCCCAATCCTATTCAATACCTCCTCATTAGTTACGTGATCTACCCACCCTATCTTCAGCATTCTTCTGTAGCACCATATTTCGAAAGCTTCTATTCTCTTCTTGTCCAAACTAGTTATCGTCCATGTTTCACTTCCATACATGGCTACACTCCATACAAATACTTTCAGAAACGACTTCCTGACACTTAAATCTATACTCGACGTTAACAAATTTCTCTTCTTCAGAAACGATTTCCTTGCCATTGCCAGTCTACATTTTATATCCTCTCTACTTCGACCATCATCAGTTATTTTACTCCCCAAATAGCAAAACTCCTTTACTACTTTAAGTGTCTTATTTCCTAATCTAATTCCCTCAGCATCAACCGATTTAATTTGACTACATTCCATTATCCTCGTTTTGCTTTTCTTGATGTTCATCTTATATCCTCCTTTCAAGACACTGTCCATTCCGTTCAACTGCTCTTCCAAGTCCTTTGCTGTCTCTGACAGAATTACAATGTCATCAGCGAACCTCAAAGTTTTTACTTCTTCTCCATGAATTTTAATACCTTCCCCGAATTTTTCTTTTGTTTCCTTTACTGCATGCTCAATATACAGATTGAATAACATTGGGGAGAGGCTACAACCCTGTCTCACTCCTTTCCCAACCACTGCTTCCCTTTCATGCCCCTCGACTCTTATAACTGCCATCTGGTTTCTGTACAAATTGTAAATAGCCCTTCGCTCCCTGTATTTTACCTCTGCCACCTTCAGAATTTGAAAGAGAGTATTCCAGTTAACATTGTCAAAAGCCTTCTCTAAGTCTACAAATGCTAGAAACGCAGGTTTGCCTTTTCTTAAACTTTCTTCTAAGATAAGTCGTAAGGTTAGTATTGCCTCCCGTGTTCCAACATTTCTACGGAATACAAACTGATCTTCCCCGAGGTCCCCTTCTACCAGTTTTTCCATTCGTCTGTAAAGAATTCGCGTTAGTATTTTGCTGCTGTCACTTATTAAACTGATAGTTCGGTAATTTTCACATCTGTCAACACCTGCTTTCTTTGGGATTGGAATTATTATATTCTTCTTGAAGTCTGTGGGTATTTCGCCTGTCTCATACATCTTGCTCACCAGATGGTAGAGTTTTGTCAGGACTGGCTCTCCCAAGGTTGTCAGTAGTTCTAATGGAATGTTGTCTACTCCCGGGCCCTTGTTTCGACTCAGGTCTTTCAGTGTTCTGTCAAACTCTTCACGCAGTATCTTATCTCCCATTTCATCTTCATCTACATCCTCTTCCATTTCCATACTAATGTCCTCAAGTACATCGCCTTTGTATAAACCCTCTATATACTCCTTCCACCTTTCTGCCTTCCCTTCTTTGCTTAGAACTGGGTTGCCATCTGAGCTCTTGATATTCATACAAGTGGATCTCTTCTCTCCAAAGGTCTCTTGAATTTTCCTGTAGGCAGTATCTATCTTACCCCTAGTGAGACAAGCCTCTACATCCTTACATTTGTCCTCTAGCCACCCCTGCTTAGCCATTTTGCACTTCCTGTCGATCTCATTTTTGAGACGTTTGTATTCCTTTTTGCCTGCTTCATTTACTGCATTTTTATATTTTCTCCTTTCATCAATTAAATTCAATATTTCTTCTGTTACCCAAGGATTTCTATTAGCCCTCGTCTTTTTACCTACTTGATCGTCTGCTGCCTTCACTACTTCATCCCTCAGAGCTACCCATTCTTCTTCTACTGTATTTCTTTCCCCCATTCCTGTCAATTGTTCCCTTATGCTCTGAAACTCTCTACAACCTCTGGTTCTTTCAGTTTATCCAGGTCCCATCTCCTTAAATTCCCACCTTTTTGCAGTTTCTTCAGTTTCAATCTGCAGTTTATAACCAATAGATTGTGGTCAGAATGCACATCTGCCCCTGGAAATGTCTTACAATTTAAAACCTGGTTCCTAAATCTCTGTCTCACCATTATATAATCTATCTGATACCTTTTAGTATCTCCGGGATTCTTCCAGGTATACAACCTTCTTTTATAATTCTTGAACCAAGTGTTAGCTATGATTAAGTCATGCTCTGTGCAAAATTCTACAAGGCGGCTTCCTCTTTCGTTTCTTCCCCCCGATCCATATTCACCTACTATGTTTCCTTCTCTCCCTTTTCCTACTGACGAATTCCAGTCACCCATGACTATTAAATTTTCGTCTCCCTTCACTACCTGAATAATTTCTTTTATCTCGTCATACATTTCATCTATTTCTTCATCATCTGCGGAGCTAGTTGGCATATAAACTCATACTACTGTAGTAGGCATGGGCTTTGTGTCTATCTTGGCGACAATAATGCGTTCACTATGCTGTTTGTAGTAGCTAACCCGCACTCCTATTTTTTTATTCATTATTAAACCTACTCCTGCATTACCCCTATTTGATTTTGTATTTATAACCCTGTAATCACCTGACCAAAAGTCTCGTTCCTCGTGCCACCGAACTTCACTAATTCCCACTATATCTAACTTTAACCTATCCATTTCCCTTTTTAAATTTTCTAACCTACCTGCCCGATTAAGGGATCTGACATTCCACACTCCGATCCATAGAACGCCTGTTTTCTTTCTCCTGATAACGACGTCCTCTTGGGTAGTCCCCGCCCAGAGATCCGAATGGAGGACTGTTTTACCTCCGGAACATTTTACCCAAGAGGACGCCATCATCATTTAATCATACAGTAAAGCTGCATGTCCTCAGGAAAAATTGGAGACATTGGAGAGCTGAATTTGGAATACCACCACCAACAAGAGTAACAATTCTAATAATCAGAGATAAGTTTGAAATCGAAGAAACAGTGCACAATGAGAAGAAGAGACATAGCGGACGAAAGAGAAGTTCAACAGATAACGAGGGTTTTGATGCAGTAATCCAGGCATACACACGATCCCCGAAGAAATAGGTGAGGCAATGCTCTCATGGGGCTGGGATCTGCAGAAGCAGTGATCATACAATTTTGCCGTCTCAAAACTTTAAGCCTTACATTCCAAGACTTCTCCATGCTCTTAACGAGGATGATCCTGATAGGCGAAGCGAATTTTGTGAGTGGCACATTAACAGACGTGAAGAAAAGCAATGTTTCCGAGATCGAATTATTTGGTCAGATGAAGCGACGTTTGAACTTGATGGAGCAATTAACAACCATAATTGCGTGTACTGGGCCAGGGAGAATCCATACGTAACTGAGCAAAGGCATATTAATCTACTAGGAGTAACAGTCTGTTGTGGTCTGTCTTCTAGAGGGTTAATCAGGCCGTACTTCTTCAACAACACTGTCACGGGTGACTCGTACTTGGAAATGTTGTAAATGATAACTCCTGGTCTTAGCGTTGTGTCTGGAAATGAAGATTATTACTTTCAACAGGATGGGACGCCACCTCACTTTCACCTGGATGTGAAAGCATTTCTCAATCATACTTTCCGTACCAGATGGATAGGACGAAGATGGAGTGTGGAGTATCCTGCTCAATCTCCAGATTTAACTCCTCTAGACTTCTTTCTTTGGGGTACTCTCAAGAATACAGTTTACACTGTGAGACCACACACACTGGATGACCTTAGAGAGCAAATTAAACAAGTCTGTGCTGCTATTCCGTTGGAAACAATAACATT
Source organism: Schistocerca piceifrons (assembly GCF_021461385.2). Classification (NCBI taxonomy): domain Eukaryota; kingdom Metazoa; phylum Arthropoda; class Insecta; order Orthoptera; family Acrididae; genus Schistocerca; species Schistocerca piceifrons. The sequence goes on from NC_060149.1 coordinate 967,875,844, forward strand.
GGCATGTCGCTCAGTTGTAAGTCTTTGTCGACAGTGTATTGCGATGGACAGACACCACTTTGAACATTTACCATCTTAAGTCGGGCCATGAGGCACCTAGTACCACTAAAATTGTATTTCTAACCCCTTTCATTAAAGAGATGTTCAGTTTCAAAGAATGTATACATTATTTTGGGACATTCTGTATTTCTTATAACTACCAGGATGCCAACTATTACTATAATATTTTGGGCCAAATAACTCTAGCATTAACTTTTCCTGTGTGCTGGGCAACCAGTACTTCTTAAACATTTCCTGAAAATCATTCCAAGAAGGGAATTCTTCGAATGAGCAGTTCCTCATTTAGCACCATCCTCTTCCAAATAACTCAGGGAAAAACAGTTTTTTGGATTCATCACAACACTTAAGCAGGGACTTATAAAATATCTTTAAAAACATGTAGAATGTACATCTGCCTCTGGGTTTAACTTAATACCTCCAGTTTCAATATTTGCATAAATAGTATCCAATTTATTATTAAAGTCAGATTTTAATTCTGCAAAAACCTTGAATAGCTCTTCCATCTCATATTGGCATATGGTAAAACCATAACGAGTTTGCACCTAATATTCTACTGCTGCTAACTTGAGGCTAAACAAGTGCTGTATCGTTATAAGAGGCATAGGGGAAAGCTAGTGTGCAGGGGTTTACTCCAGTTCACTACTACCAATGTCACATCATCATAACATCTGTGCTTAACATACAAAGGATTACACCATAATATAATTGTGACATTAAATCTAAAATAAATGCTCCAAACTTCATCAGTGTAGGCCTAAGTATATTATTTTTAACATTTTAAGGTCTCAGAATGATTAAATGAATATGAAGGGCTTATTTCAATAGTTGTAAAAGTCCATTTTTGTTCATTCTGAGATATAGAGTCCTAAAATTAAATGAGCGCTGAAAAATCTGCAGTTGAGATACCAGAAATATTCAATTATACTATTGAAATAAGCCCTTCATATGTCAGGCAAAATATACGACCTCTCAGAAACAATAGTGCCACTAAATAATAGAACTAGAGAGCTAAAAACTGGTCACAATATACAAATGCACATCATGTACATCACAATCAAAAGTTATTTGGGTTTTTATGAAAAATTAAAGGTTCTAAATACTAGACTTAGAAACATCCTCAGTAAGATGTAAACATCTTCTATATGTAGCACCAATAAGTTACCTCTATTGGTTTTCAAATTATTTACTAAAAACCAAATTTGAAATGAAGTCCTTACTCATAATTGATTATCATTTGTATTTGTAATAGAAAGTTGTACTTATAGTACGCAATTGCAATAATGCAGTAATACAGCTATAGCAAGTTTCGAGACAGTTCATAAATAACTGTGAGAACAAGGAATCTTAAAAAGGCAGTTCAGAGGTCGTGTTCTACTGTCGATTCCGCTTTAAAAAATTGTAGCCAGCTAAAACATTTTAATAACTAAACCAAACTTAATTCTATTTATATACAAATTGAGAAGATTACAAATTGTTAAACAATTATTATTAATTAATACGTGTCCGAGAAATGGGCCTTTTAGATTCTGACCCTGTCCCTAGGACGACTGATAGCAGATGTTCCCTTTGGTGGTCCACTGTGGCCATATATAAAAATGGCCAGAGAGGCAGTTAGGAGAGACACTTTGAACCTGGATATCAATATGTTCATGTCAGTCAAATGCCTGCTTGCCTGGTGTCTTGGACAACGTCAGAGCTTGGCAGAGTTGAATGCGATTTTCCATAAAAGCTGGAAGTGAACCTGTGAAGATATTCCACTATCCTGGTTCCCTTAAATTTCACAGAAGTAACTGTGTGTCGCCCACAATGCTGACAAAACCACGTGGCAAGTGAGGAAGTCATTTTTCCGCTATATTGGCAATGAAGTAACTTTTGGTGATTAGAAATCAGGATGATATACCATTTTAATTGGAAGTTCCCACAGTGGTCATCTCTGCACTGTTAATAGTGCTGTTTCTGAAACGATTATTATTATTATTATTATTATTATTATCAGGGATATTATTATATTTTGTACATGTGAACTTTTACAGAATATAGCAATCAGTTAAAACTCAAAAGTTTTACTAACAGTTGTAGTTCCTGATCCTGCTGAGTAAGCAGCAAAGAGGCACATTTTCTTTCAGTGAGCATAAAGAGGAATCTGGACTTGCAGACTGGAAATTATGCTCAGTATGTTCTCCACTACTTTCTGCCAGATTGCAAAATTAGTTTCCAGGCTCTTGTAATTATCAAAGGAAGGTGTAAAGCATGCACACAAAATTTAAGTGCTTATTCATAACTACATAACAAAAGAAATGACCATTTGAATATTTACCCGCGACCCCATGAACTGTCAAGCTGGCGTATATATATTTCGTTCAACGTCTCTGTTTTTGGATGTAGACACTTTTAAATTATTTCACAGTAGGTACTACTGTCACAAAAAAGTAGTATGAATTAAGTACAGCTCACCACAGTTGCTGTGCAGTATGGTGTGTAGCGGACACTGATGACGAGGTGGATCACTGTGCCAGGTGGACTCCATTGCTGAAAGTTAATGGGTGGCTGACACATTCACTTCTCAATTCTATGACATAGTTGTGGAACCAATGAAACAGTTTTAGTCCTTAGAAATTGTGATTGACGATCTTCCCACTCATTCTTCAACAGCAGAGTTGATGGCTTTAATAATTACTCATCAACCAAGCAGGTATTCTAAAGTTTCTTTATTGAATTGCTGGTAATGGCTCGTGTGCTACTGTAATCTCAACTATTGGTCACATAGTTAAGAACAACAACAATATTTTTCGATGAAACCTCCTTCAAAATCGTTATTTTTTCCTGGGTTTCTGTTTATTTTTCTTATCAGATTTACAGCACAGAAGTAGTCTGGGCTCTTCAATGAGTTGTCAGGATGAAGTGTTTTCCCTTTTGTGAGACAGTATGTTTAGATTACGGCCATTATTTCAATTTATGATCTACTTCTTTATTGAGTGTTCTGACAATCATGTAATTCTTCTTTAATGTGGACTAATTCCCCACTGCACCTCCTCAGGTGGTGGAAGCTGTAAACTTTGTTAATTAATTATTAATTAAGATCAACCTCTACACAATTCTCATATTCTTCAAGTTTAAGATAGACCTTCTCTTTCAGCCACTTTAGTGAGACCTGAGGTACCTATGAAGGTAATATACTAAAACGTCTTGTAACTAGACACTTGTAACTACACTGCGTTTTCTCTAGTTGTTTGTGTATCTGTTTTTAATATTTGATAAGTATTATGTTTGTGCACAGGCTGCCTTAGGCTATACTGGCGGTGGTTTTCTTTTAAAGCAAGGGACAACTGTGTATGAAGAGACATGTAACTATTAATACAATTTACTGTTTGGAATAAGGCCCACAAGATGTTTCAGTTATGGAAACAGCTAATGCTCTACTTCTGCTACATTTTTTTTCTCCAGGAGAATCACCCCACCCAACAAAACCAAATCTTATATAAAAGTGAAAGAATGCACAATATGAACAAAGGTACAGTTTTTCAGAAAGACATTTATGTAGTTTACTCAACAGATAAAATCTGCATCCATATACATGCCAAGTAGTTTACCAGATATTCATTGGCATTAAACCAAGTATTTGATAACTTGAAGGACTCACCGTATTGTAGTTTCAGTTTGTTCACCTCTTTTCCAGAATTTGCAGTCATTGTGTCATCTGCATCATGTACAGATATACACGACAAATTACTCTGAAGATCATTAAGAAACATTGCAAATGACAGTGCCTGAAGAATTGATCCTTAGGCAAAGGTTCCAAGTCGTGGGTGCCATAATGCCTTGGTATCTCCAGTTTACTAAATCAAATACATTACTCAGATCAGCTAGAGTGCCTTCAGTAGATGGTTTTGATTCAAAAGAAGCTTTCACGAAAGAAATAACATTTTCACATCTTTGAATATGAACCATTGGGGCCTGAAACCACACTGAGACCCAGTGAATTATGAACAGTGTTTATAAAAACAATCATATGATTTCGTACATCAACATTTCTGAAACTAAAAATAAAATATACAATGAACTTTGTTTCTTGATGAATGGGATACTCAAAAAGTTTTTTCAACTTAAAAGGTCATATTTTTTTTATTAAAGTTGGATATGGGAGTGGACATCTTGTAGCAATCACTTGGGAACATCCAGTATGCTAATAAGGAAGTTATCTGCTTGAGACAGCATTCATTTTAAAATCATTTTTGAATGAGTAACATCAATTTTGAAATTTTTTTTGAGCTATATTTGTGGCTCTGTAGCAAGATCTAGTACACGTATGCAAGCTGTCATGCCACCTCACATTAAATTAGAAGTAACACTGAAACATCTGGCAAACTGAAGTCACTGCAATATTTGTATATGTTTGTTTCACTGGTGCAGCACTTATTTTGTAATCAAAAATTACAAAGCTGTGGAGAAAAGTAATCACTCAGTAACAGCACCAATATGAACAATGTCATATTTGCATAGTATTTTAATGATGGACAAGAGTAGTTTTAATTCTCTAACGTTAAAAATAAACTTCTATTTCACCATAATACTTACACTCAATGACTAAAGCAAGACCTTATTATCACTATACTGAAATAAAAAATACCTTTACAGTATTGAGTGTTCTGCTGTAATATGAACTTCAACAAGTCCATTCTGCCAGTAACGATACTGTTTAATCATTTCATCACTTTGAAAGATGATATGTTACTCTGATACAAATAAATGATTATAAAGAGTTGTTGAATGTTAAAAAGATGTCCCTGTCACTTTAGAAGGTATTCATTTACTTAGTTGAAGAGCAAGCACATTATTTTGGTATGACGCTAACTTTTCACGTAAATAAACAAACGATTCTAGATCTGTGCTGTTGAATGAATCAGAGTAGAATGAGAGCAGATCCACTAATCATAGTTGCTGAAACTTGTAGATGATGGTGGAGGAGGTAGAACGCCACTTAACTTTCAAAGGTTAGGTGTAAGTTGGTATAACAACATGCAAATTGCATGTTTCCACACGTATGTTGAATTATGGGAGTGGTAGCAGGGGATCTACTTGTAAGAAATTCATGCCAGTAGAAACCCAGCTTTAGAGCCACGTATGGACTTCTGATTACCAAGAGCAGGGGAACTGGCCTTTGTAGCATTGTGACAACAAAATGAAAGATTAAATTTGTGTTAAGTAACATTAACATCATAGATAGCTTTTTCACACTTTCTGCTTCTACCTAATTTTATGTTAATGATAATCCAAGGAGATGGGATAGAGACCATGATGTGGAATATGAACTAGAAATAATTAAAAATACAGAAACATTATAATTAAAGTTAAACTTTCAAACCACTGTAGAAATAACACCACCGGTCAGAATAACTTCAAATTGATATGTAATATTATCGGAGAAGGGGGGAAACGTATGGCAGAAGAAAAACAAATAGTTACAAAATGTAGCAAAAGAGGGCCCTGTAAGCATCATGATTTAATAGTGGTCGACTAAAAATGAAGAATGAATCATACAACGATACCTAAGGTGTATGTTTGACTTTAAACAAACTGTACTACTCAGTGTGCATGGGTGTACAGTTGTGATACTGTTAGTTAAGTAAGCCCATCCACCATGGCAAGGTCATATCACATAAGATGGGAAAAATCGATTTTTAATGTCCTGAGGTCAAAACCGCATAAAAAGCATCACTCACATGGGTTTTTAATTGTTCTGAGGCATAAAACCACTTAAAAAGTATCAGTCACATCGGTTTTTAATTGTCCTGAAGCCAAAAACCGCATAAAAAGGATCAATCACATCGGTTTTTAATTGTCCAGAAGCAAAAAAGCGCGTAAAAAGCATCAATAAAAATCAAATCGTATTATTAATTTCCATGTGACTGGCGCAAAACATGTGCAGTATGCTGTCCACCGTTTTCCACAACACTATGCCTATTGACACACAGTCAGCATGGGTTCAGAAAACATCGTTCCTGTGAAACACAACTAGCTCTTTATTCACATGAAGTGCTGAGTGCTATTGACAAGAGATTTCAGACCGATTCCGTTTTCCTGGATTTCCAGAAGCCTTTTGACACTGTACCACAAAAGAGGCTCGTAGTGAAATTGCGTGCTTATGGAATATCGTCTCAGTTATGTGACTGGATTTGCAATTTCCTGTCAGAGAAAAAATGGTTCAAATGGCCCTGAGCACTATGGGACAACTTCTGAGGTCATCAGTCCCCTAGAACTTAGAACTACTTAAACCTAACTAACCTAAGGACATCACAAACATCAATGCCCGAAGCAGGATTCGAACCTGCGACCGTAGCGGTCGCGCGGTTCCAGAATATAGCGCCTAGAACCGGTCAGCCATCCCAGCCGGCCCTGTCAGAGAGGTCACAGTTCGTAGTAATTGACGGAAAGTCATCGCGTAAAACAGAAGAGATTTCAGGCTTTCCCTAACGTAGTGTTATAGAGCTTCTGCTGTTCCTTATTTATATAACCGCCCCCCCCCCCCCAACCCATGAACCATGGATCTTGCCGTTGGTGGGGAGGCTTGCATGCCTCAACGATACAGATGGCCGTACCGTAGGTGCAACCACAATGGAGGGGTATCTGTTGAGAGGCCAGACAAACGTGTGGTTCCTGAAGAGGGGCAGCAGCCTTTTCAGTAGTTGCAGGGGCACAGTCCGAATGATTGACTGATCTGCCCTTGTAACACTAACCAAAACGGCATTGCTGTGCTGGTACTGCGAACGACTGAAAGCAAGGGGCAACTACAGCTGTAATTTTTCCAGAGGGCATGCAGCTTAACTGTATGGTTAAATGATGATGGCGTCCTCTTGGGTAAAATATTCCGGAGGTAAAATAGTCCCCCATTCGGATATCCGGGCGGGGAACTACTCAAGAGGATGTCGTTATCAGGAGAAAGAAAACTGGCGTTCTATGGATCAGAGCGTGGAATGTCAGATCCCTTAATTGGGCAGGTAGGTTAGAAAATTTAAAATGGGAAATGGATAGGTTAAATTTAGATATAGTGGTAATTAGTGAAGTTCGGTGGCAGGAGGAACAAGACTTTTGGTCAGGTGAATACAGGGTTATAAATAGAAAATCAAATAGGGGTAATGCAGGAGTAGGTTTAATAATGAATAAAAAATAGGAGTGTGGGTAAACTACTACAAACAGCATAGTGAACGCATTATTGTGGCCAAGATAGATACGAAGCCCATGCCTACCACAGGAGAACAAGTTTATATGATCACTACCTCCGCAGATGACGAAGAGATTGATGAAATGTATGATGAGATAAAAGAAATTATTTAGATAGTGAAGGGAGACGAAAATTTAATAGTCATGGGTGACTGGAATTCGATAGTAGTGAAAGGAAGAGAAGGAAATGTAGCAGGTGAATACGGAAAAGAGGTAAGAAATGAAAGAGGAAGCCCTCTGGTAGAAATTTGCACAGAGCATAACTTAATCATAGCTAACACTTGGTTCAAGAATCATAATAGAAGGCTGTATACGTGGAAGAATTCTGGAGATATTAGAAGATATCAGATAGATTATATAATGGTGAGACAGAGATTTAGGAACCAGGTTTTAAATTGTAAGACATTTCCAGGAGGAGATGTGGACTCTGACCACAATCTATATTGGATATGAACTGTAAATTAAAACTGAAGAAACTGCAAAAAGGTGGGAATTTAAGGAGATGGGACCTGTATAAACTGACTAAACCAGAGGTTATACAGAGTTTCAGGGAGAGCATAGGGGAACAATTGACAGGAATGGGGGAAAGAAATACAGTACAAGAAGAATGGGTAGTTCTGAGGGATGAAATAGTGAAGGCAGCAGAGGATCAAGGAGGTAAAAAGAAGAGGGCTAGTAGAAATCCTTGGGTAACAGAAGAAATATTGAATTTAATTGATGAAAGGAGAAAATATAAAAATGCAGTAAATGAAGCAGGCAAAAAGGAATACAAACGTCTCAAAAATGAGATCGACAGGAAGTGCAAAATGGCTAAGCAGGGATGGCTAGAGGACAAATGTAAGGATGTAGAGGCTTGTCTCACTAGGGGTAAGATAGATACTGCCTACAGGAAAATTCAAGAGACCTTTGGAGAGAAGAGAACCACTTGTATGAATATCAAGAGCTGAGATGGCAACACAGTTCTAAGCAAAGAAGGGAAGGCAGAAAGGTGGAAGGAGTATATAGAGGGTTTATACAAGGGCGATGCACTTGAGGACAATATTATGGAAATGGAAGAGGATGTAGATGAAGATTAAATGGGAGATATGATACTGCGTGAAGAGTTTGACAGGGATTGTGATATGGTTAAACATACTTTCTTTCTAGAGATAGAACACAGCCAATCAGCTGCAAATTGGCTGTTTTATTAAAACCCCTTTACCAGAGTTTCAACTTCTATAAAAACGTCTTCTTCAGAAGGCAATATAGACAGTGTAAGCAAGTTACCAATGGAAACATACATACAGATACAATCATATCATTTTTTTTAGCTTCTGTTTTTGAGGGTGAATGGTTACCTATTAATTTAAATTTCAGGAAATTCGCTGTGAAAGTTATCAAGATGTTGCTGACCTTGTTGTTGGCAAATCTAAACTTCTGTGTCAGCACAAAAATCCAAAATGTCTCGATCAAGGTAAATTCAAAACGCTTCCCGAATTTGCCAGCAATCAGAGTCTGAAGTTTTCAACCAGTTGATTGCATCACTCAATAGTAGATTTGGGAACCAATCTGCAAAATTTTTCAAATCATTGGAAAAATTTACTCTTGGGCATCCTACAGGTGTCGATTAAATTGTAAAATTTTTACAAAAGAGATTTTGATGGAGAGAGATTGATAAGTGATAGAGACATGTTTTTGTAAGTTTTGAATAGATAAAATGAGCACGAAAAGAACTTGAGAGGAGGTTTTCAGTTCTTAAAAATATTTGAATGGGCCATGGGACTAGATTTGTGCACTTCCTTCGTTTGCCTATTACATTTATCATCCTTCCCTAATGAACGAAGGTTTTCGTTTTTACATCTATCGAATCTTATTTAAGATCAATCGACTTAATTATCTTGTTATTTTACATATTGCTGAGAGTTGCTGTATCACAAATGAATATTTAGACACTTGAAAAACACAAGAAGAAAAACGAACATTTACACAGTTGAATAACGCAAGCTTTATTCAAAACCAAACCAAACAAAGGCACATGACCAAAAGGTAAAAGATTACACACTTGTACTGCCAACTGCTGAAAACAAAGGTACAGAGTTCAGTTATTAAATTTCCAAAGATGAAAAAAAAATACAGCACCACTCTCCCTTATTTACTAACTTACAGAATCCAGTATTATTACACAACCATTGAAATCTAACTGAAAACAATGGTTTCGTTGATATGTCAGTAAGTTGTCCTTCAGTGTCCACTTTTAAGTCTGTAATTTCACTATCACTAACAAACGTGAACAAAGATGTGTCTTATACGAATATGCTACGTTTGTCGATGAAGTTTAGGATTCTAGGCTCGCTGGATAGCAGCTTTGCTATCAATATGTAAAATTGGTGTCGATTTCAACTGATCCAATTGTGTGAAAAGCTTCTTCATCCGGACTATCCCTCACGCAGCTTCGCTAGTGGCTACAATCTCAGCTTCAGTTGTGAATATGGAAACAGAAGATTGCCTGTGACTAATCCAGGAGATAGGTGCCTCAGAATAAGGACAAAGAACACCTGATTTTGAGCGCCCTGTGCCAACATCTCTACTCGGATCAGAACCACCATAGCATTCAAAAATCCCCCTTTTTGAGCTTTTTTATAAACAAGCCCACAATTTGTTGAACCTCTCAGGTATTGTAGAAACCTCTTAAATCACGACCTGTGGTTTGTCCAGATTTGTAGATACCACACTGACAGCATACGCAGTATCAGGAACTGTCCCACACATCAGAAACATTAGTGTTCCGGCAGCTAGTCTGAACCGAAATTCAGAGTAATGATGACTTTCTTCTGCATCACTGCCATTCTCAACCGAGGTAGATATAGCCTTGCACTTATTCATGTTGAAGTGCTCTAATATCTTCTCTGCAAAATGAGACTGACGTGAACAGATCCATCTTCTTGTTAATCAGTTTCCAGTCCTAAGAGAAATGATGCAGGTGATGAAGTAATTTTGAAATCTTCTGTTAAATCAATGATAAATTATTGTAGTTACTATTCACTGTGAGCTGCAATCAAACCATCATCAACATAAAGCACAAGCAGTATTTTATTTAAAAAATGGCTCTAAGCACTATGGGACTGAACATCTGAGGTCATCAGTCCCCTTACTTAGAACTACTTAAACCTAACTAACCTAAGGACATTACACACATCCATGCCCGAGGCAGGATTCGAACCCGCTTCCCTTGCAGCAACGTGGTTCTGGACTGAAGCGTCTAGAACCGCAAGGCCACAGCGGCTGGCGAATATTTTATTAGAGCCTTTCTATCTCATGACAATACAAGAATCAGCTTCGGTCCTCTGGAAGCCAAGTTTAGAGATATGATTACTGAACTTTTCATTCCAGCAACAAGGAGCCTGCTTCAGTCCATGCAGACCTTTCTTTAAGCTACATTCTCTCCCAGACCCATCATCACATCCTTCAGGTTGCTGCATGTATGTGGTTTCTTTCAAATCATTAAAAAGAAAAGCTGTTGGAGCATCAATTGCTGCAACACAGAGTAGTGCTTCATTAGTAGACACTCGAGTTACAAGACTAAAGGTTTTATCTCAGCCAACTCCACTCCTCTGAGAGTAGTCCTCCACCACCAATCTTGAATTGAATTTATTGACTGATCCATCAGCATTTGTTTTCACTTCGTATACCCAACTGTTCGGAATGACCCTCTTTCCTGGTGGTAGTTCAACAAGGTCCTGTGTTTTATTTTCCTGGAGAGTTTTTATTTCACAATCCATGGCTTCCTTCCAGCCAGACTTCATGGCTTCACTGAATGTTTCTGGTTCTTGGAACCATGCTGGGAGATGCATCACACAATCTCTAAACTTTTGTGGAGCACTGAGAGTTGACTAATCACACAGAGGAAGTGAGGCTCCTTCATTTATGTCTTCTTGATCTTCCTCCTGAGTGACTTCATGTATATTCACACATCTGTTATCCTCATCAATAATGGACTGGTCATCAGTCTGATGTGTTGAATCCTGCTGATTTAAAAGTAGTCACTGGGGAAATTAAAGTTTCTCAGATTTCAAATGCATCTCTTCAAAGATTACATCTTGTGATCTAATGAGTTTACCCTCCTCTTTCCAATAAATTCTGTAATATCGTATCCAATAAGAATTCCTTTCACTGCTTTCCAATCCGTCTTCCTTCTCTGATGTTTCGGAATACAAGCATAGCAGGTGGAGCCTGTCTTCTGCAAACGTTTCAGTCTTGGCTTCTTGCTATACCATAGTTCATATGAGGATATCCCTGGACTATTGGAAGGTCTGTTCAGATCAAGATGTAGGTTGCAGTATTCACCATCTTCGCCCAAAGCTTTTGTGGAATATTTCCATGTGTATGCATTATGGCTCTGCCAGTTTCCACGACATTGCGAAATTCTGTTCCATTGTCACTGAGAAGTTCCTTGAAGATATATCCAGCAGTTTTTGCTTCAGCTATGAACTGACATAACTTATTTGCAACTTCAGATTTTTCTTTGATGAAATTTAGTCTACTAAACTTCGTATAATCATCATTAAAAAGTACAAAATACCGATATCCCGTTATTGAATTCTGAAACCGACCACACAAGCCTGTGTGAATAAGGCATCCAGTTCTGAAGTTCTCTTCCTGGAGCCAAATGGCAAACGATGAGCCTTGCCATAAATAAGCCTTCACACAGTTTACTGTCCATTTCCAGATTGATGTTTAGCTCGCTGCTACATACAGACTTCACATGGCGCTTGTTTTGGTGTCCAAATCTTGAATTTATTTTTAGATACAAGATAGATCATTTCTGATTTAGCTAGCTAAAAATACTGGAAAAGAGAGGACGATCTGATTCTAAAGATGAATATATAAGGGCAACTAGTGCATACAGGGACAACCATAATCCTTACTGTTGTTTTAGCAGAGTATGTCATTAACTGCCTTTTGAACTGGAGATGTTATTCAGTTCTCTAATGTAATGTGGGAAGTTATTCTATAGCTGGGTTCCTGCCGTGAGAAAGACTTCGTGAAAATGGTTAGAGTGGAACAGAAAGAATTTTGTTATGATGGGAATCGGTGTTTCTGTCATGTTTTTCAGATAAGAGCGTTGAGATCGAATAGAAACATGAGGGTCAGTGTTTGTTGATATGACAGTAGATAAGACAGAGAATATGGTAATCTCTGCACTTGTCTCTTGCAGCCAGAATAGCTGTGCAAACGATGGTGAAATATGGTCAGAGAGTCGAACACCATGGATATAACGATCAGAGGGGTTCACAACCAGTTACAGGCACCATGAGATTTCCTGAAAAAGGCCTTGTATGATAATATTGCTGTAATCCATAATTGGAAGTGAAAGTGTTGAGGAGTAAATGAAACAAGAATTTTTTACTATGACAAACGAGACATAACGAAGCCTCTGGTGGTTAGTAAATGAACTAACAAATCTGTCTATACTAAAGACACTGCTGTTGTTTATAGGAAAATCATGGTACTAACACCCCTATCAGTAACTGTTGCCTCTGACAACAGACTGAAGCTATTTTCCTCTTTGGAATGACAGTAACACTGAGGGCTCAAGTAATCTTAGTTTATGGTATAATTGTTTAGATTAATTTTTATTTATTTATTTATTGTTCTGTGGGACCAAATTAAGGAGAAGTCTCCATGGTCATGGAACGAGTCAATACATGAAATTATAACACGATAGTAGAAACAGTTAAAATGAAATATAGGATATGTATTAGGCGACAATTCGTAAGTTTAAATAAAGAAAATCAACATGTAACACTGGCATTTGCTTAATTTTTCAGCTCTTCCAGGAGCTTCTCGACAGAATAGAAGGAGTGAGCCATGAGTAAACTCTTCAGTTTACACTTAAAAGTGTTTGGGCTACTGCTAAGATTTTTGAGTTCTTGTGGTAGCTTATTGAAAATGGATGCAGCAGAATAGTGCACTCCTTTCTGCACAGGAGTTAAGGGAGTACATTCCACATGCAGATTTGATTTCTGCCTAGTATTAACTGAGTGAAAGCTGCTAACTCTTGGGAATAAGATAATATTGCTAACAACAAACGACATTAAAGAAAATATATACTGTGAGGGCAATGTCAGAATTCCCAGACTATTGAATAGGAGTCAACAAGAGGTTCTCGAACTTACACCACATATAGCTCGAACAGCCCATTTTTGACCCAAAAATACCCTTTTTGAATCAGAAGAATTACCTCAAAAAATAATACCATATGACATAAGCGTATGAAAATATGCGAAGTAGACTACTTTTTGTGTTCAACTGTCACTTATTTCAGATACTGTTCTAATGGTAAATAAAGCAACATTTAGTTTCTGAACAAGATCCTGAACATGGGCTTTCCACAACAGCTTACTATCTATCCGAACGCCTAGGAACTTGAACTGTTCCGTCTCACTTATAATATGCCCATTGTGTCTGATCAAAATATCGGTTCTTGTTGAATTGTGAGCTAGAAACTGTAAAAACTGAGTGTTACTGTGATTTAGCATCAAATTATTTTCCACAAGCCATGAACTTATTTCATGAACTACATTATTTGATAATGTTTCAATATTACACACAAGAACCTTCGCTACCAAGCTGGTGTCATCAGCAAACAGAAATATTTTTGAATAACCTGTAATATTAGAAGACATATCATTTATATAAATAAGAAACAGCAGTGGCCTCAGCAACGACCCTTGGGGAACGCCCCACTTAACAGTGCCCCATTGGGACTGAACATCACTACCACTCTCAATATTGTGGAGAATTACCTTCTGCTTTCTGTTTTTGAAGTAAGAGCGAACCAATTGTAAGCTACTCCCCTTACTCCATAATGATCCAATTTCTGCAGTAATATTTTGTGGTTAACACAGTCGAAAGCCTTAAATCTTACAACTCAATTTTGAACCACTTCCATTTGTCCAATTGCCTTCAAATCCTCCGTAAATACCTATGCAGTTCACATGACAATGTATCAACTGATGAAATGACCATGTCGACAGGATTATCCGACCTGGCTGCTGCTTGCCACCTCCAAGTTTGTGCCGCCTGAGGCCATGCCACTCCCTCATCTCTCCCCCCTCCCATGCCATCTCAGCAACTCTCCATACTATGCAACTGTTAAGCCTATCTCACAAATGTGATATTGTGGAAGGAGCAGAGCTACTATAGAATGATGTTTTGAGGAACACAAAAACTTATGGTGGAATAACTAATTTTACTTCTCTCTAGAAGTTTTGTTGTATTAAGTTTCACTGGATACATCTGTTCACTTTGGTCTTTCAACTACTCAGTGATGCCAACGCCGTCATCCAGATGGTGCAAACTCTGATGAGGGCCCATAATTAAAAGACCAAATCTGGTCAGAAGTCTACATTGGCTATGATGAAGACTGTTTTTAAATAATTTTATACAGCTTTTCATTTTATTATGAATGTATTCGTATTTCTTAATGTTCGTTTCCTCCATGCCATGGTATGATAGATACCACACATGGGTCGTGTGTTAAACATTGGACATCTCTTCACTCACATACCCATGAAATGACATCATAATATATATCATCTTATCTCCTATTTCAGTGACATATAACTTGGTGGTTCCCCTGTCTGTAGAAATCTGGACACCACAAAAAAGAGCTAAAGAGTTAAGAGCTTACAGTAACACAGTGGCACTTCATTGTAAATGTGGTACAAGATATTATACAACAGTGCTGTGCAAAGTTTCTCGTTTATGACGTGAGTGAGCAGTGAGTACTGAAAGAATATACTGAACTTTCTAATTGTATTAGTTAATTATCACATCATGCCAAAATCACAGTATATACAAACTTACAGAAAGGAGTGGTAGGATATGTTGGATATTAAGGAATGGATGCCACCAGTTGTATCAGAGACAACTACAGCATTTTACAAAGCATAATAAGGGCAAAATTATACTATTTAAAAGGTAATTTCCAAGAATGTTTACCTATCGAAGTCGTAGGCTCCAAACGATACACTTCGAACGTGCCATTCTAAACTGATCACGCGACTGTGATTATGGACACGTTTATAGTGGTCATTACAGCAACGACAAAAGCAGAGCGTTACTGAAATAGTTGTAATTACAAAGGAAACGACTTACCTCACTCGTCGTCGACGTTGTCGTCGTGACAGAAAGTCCATTTGATGTGTATGCTATGGGAAGCATTCCCTTTTTGTCGCAACCTGAGTAGATTCTGCCAATGTCACGCAAAAATATGGGTAGAGTGTCACATTTCTGACAAAAAATTCAATTTTCTACATTGAATAAGCATGGAATTAGATTCTATCACGTGAGGCAGTCGGCCAAAGAAACATCTACAATACCAGACATCCCACTCACTACTGATATGAATCGTTTGGTTTTTCCTAGTAACTCGGTTATATCGATTTAGAATCACATGTTCGATATCCATCATTTGGAGCCCGCAGCTTGGTTGGGCAAATTTCTTGGAAATTACCATTGAAAACATCATTTTAAAGTTCTAAGTAATACTTTCCAGCATCTATTTCATTTAGTAGTAATGTGAGAATAAATTCATGTTTAAAAGAGTTGATGAAATCACAGGTGCGAAAAAGGCCGAAGTTAGATCAGCATTGTACATTGCAACAGATTCTGAAATAATGAGTACTGATTATCTGCCACAATTATACAATAAGGTATTTCCTTTGAGTGACAGTAAAACAGTGATCCTCATCTGCATGTGATGTAATGTATGGGCATAACTGTGAATTTACTCAACTCGCATTTCACTTTCTGTTAGTGTGAGATACAGCCAAACAGAAATTCAATCTTACTATAGATGAATTGACTGACATCTCAGTATCCAAATTATTAGCAGTTGCTGGGCAATATTACAGCACACAGATGAACGAAATTTTTGGGTATTGTTGAGCTAGTAAAATGTAATTATGCATCTTTAGGAATAAAACAACTTGATCCAAAAAATATTCAGGGGCTCAAAATAGACAACACCAGCATGTTGCATGGTGTTAACAGTGAGGTATATGTTCAGATGAAAAAATAATTTGAAAACAATTGTTTTGTTCTTCTGCTTTGCTTCTGTCATTAACAACAGTTTGAACTTTTTCATGCTACAGAGGAACCTCTGCCCAGAAACTATTAAGTACTTATGCATGAAACTCATGAATAATTGTCATGTTCTTCTCAGTGCAACTTTAAAAAAAGTTTAGGCACATGCACATTTATTGTGAATAAATTCGCAATACTTGCTTCTTATACAGTACCACATGGATACATCCATTAAGATGCATTCTGTGATCGATGGAAACTGGCTGCATTCTGGTAGCTGTCGAATGTTCATGGGTGCTGCCAACGTTAGCTGCATAACAGTGTTGTGCTCCGTAACAATAGTTAGCTGTTATGTAGTAGTGATAATCAGTAGTGCAATGTTGTGCTTAGTGATTGTTTATATTATTTACCAAAATGGGCGAAGAGGCTATACCTTGACCTGATCCTTCTAGTGACTCGCCACCAACTTTTGTGTTACTTCTGCAGCTCATTAACCTATTACACATTCTTATTTTCCATGAGCTGTAAGCTGGCTGCTCTTGGAAGAAGGAGGCAGGGTGTGTATTAGCAGCGAGTGTGGTACGTACCGAATGCAAGCTTCCACATCCAGCATCCTCCGTGCAGGAGCCAAGTAAAGGTATGTGATCGAACTAAAAAAATCAATAAACTTTCAATCCGAGACTGCAGATCCCAATAAGTTATTAGATAGTTTGGCCAATTTAGTTCGGTCCATAAGAGGCAGCATAATAAATCCCACAGCTAAAATTGATCCCATTCAAAGCAATATTGCTAATCATATTGATCCATCCCCATATCTCTGTTACTCGGTCGAAAGTGAACTAAAACTCTCCAGTCTGTCCGATGACGAAAAGAAAACTTTATGGCACAGATGAATTTTACAAAAAAAGCTGGTTGAGGAGTTTCAAAATACCCATGCAGATAACTTTGAAGTAATCCACCAAATGAAATTGCTAAATATTAGAGACACCTTGAGAACAGTGAAACATTCTATTACTGGTTTGGTATTAGTTAATGGTATGAGTTTTAAGCAAAATGACGACAATATTGAAAACCAGAGGGGAAACATTAGCTATATGAAATGGATAACTCAGACATCCACTTCTGAATTCTGCCAAGAAGTAAGTACAGTGATGCCAGAGGTGAAAATCATTTTACAGAATTAGTCTCACTCTCATTTTCAGTGTTAACTCTAACATGCTCCAGTGCAGGAGCCAAGAGAATTTTTAGCCAGGTAAACTTGGTGAGAAAAAAAAACCTCAGAAACAGAGTTAAAAAGAATTTACTCTCTGTTATTATGACTGTAAGATATGGATTGAAATGTTACCATTAACTGTTCTTCATCTGAAGTCCCAGCAGAAATAGTGAAGCTTGTTGGTACAAATGCCGCATATGCGAGAGTGACCAGTGAAATCTACAGCACCAAGAAAAGAAATGAACCTGAGGAGAGTGATACTTATTTTTGCTGGATGAGTGTTTTTTCGTATTTTTATTTTTTTATGTATTAAACACATTGCTTGTAGCTTAATCACTGTCTTGTAATGTGTAATTTTGGACCCACACGAAAGGAGGGATTTTTTGTTGTATGTATTTTTTGTTAGTTGGAAGTCAAATTCAAGTACATTTTTTTATGGATCCCATTGCTTTACTTTCCCCGCCTCCCAACTAGTCCATTCTCTGAGATATTTACCCAGTCTTATACCACTCTTAATATTTGTGTTCCATTCTCTGACTTCTTTCTCAAGCCCACAATTGAACAGCAATGCTGAGAATCAATCCCTCTGTCGCACTTACGTTTTTATTTCAAGGGATTCCGATAGTTCGCCCATAAATTTAACGTACGAAAATGTATTTGTAAGGGTCACTCTATCAATCGAATAATATGCTTTTTTGAAATCAATGAAGGATATTATGTATGTTTTTGCCCTTGATTTTTGGTATGCCATGATGTTTCTGAGGTTTAGTATTTGTTCTGAACATGATCTAGCCTTTCTAAAACCTCCCTGGTATTCCCTGATTTTCGGGCCCATTTGCGGCTCTGCCCTGTTCAAAAGGACCTTAGAAAGAATCTTGTATGTTATATCCAGCAGTGATATTCCTCTGTAATTGTTAGGGTCTGTCTTCAAACCTTTCTTGTGGATAGGGTGGATGAGAGCTGCTCTCCATTCTGTCTGGATCTCTTCTTCTTTCCAGATTTCTTCGAAAACACACTGAAGGGATGTAATTGCATTTTTGTCAGTTTTTTCTATAGTTTGGCTATTATTAGGCTTTCTCTGGATGCTTTGATGTTTTTAAGTTCTGAAATGACCTTCTGTAGTTCTTCAGTAGTCGGTGGTTCTGAATCTGGCTTCTCACGGTTATTTGCGATGGATTCAAATTTTTCAAGGATGGGTTCACAATTCAAGAGTTTCTCAAAGTAGCTTGCTAGTAATCTGCAATTTTCTGCGTTATTGTGAGCGATGGTCCCATTTACATCTCGAAATTGGAGGGTGGGTGCTTTGTATCGTGATTACCTTTGTTTGAAAGTTCTGTAAAAGCTTCTTGTGTTGTTTTTAGTAAATTCTTCATCAGTTTGGAGGAGAGTTTTGTTTTCATGTGTCTTCTTAATCCTTTTAATATTTTTATCTACCAGTTTTCTAACTCTAATGAAATTCAGTCTACTTTCTGTGATTGCCAGTTTTGCCATGCCTGTTTCTTGTTTCAACGAGGGTATCACATTCCAACGACCACCAGGCATGTTTTTTTACTTTTTGTGTTAGGTGCTATCCGTTCAGCTGTAGTAATGAGGTTTTCCTTGATATCCTCCCAGCTTTGGTGTCTGAATGGTTTCTGTTGCTTTTGTGAATTCATCTGATTTTAATATCTTTTCCGAAACACTAAACATGAATTTCAAAGGCCAAATGGAGAAACTTGAGCTAAAGGAAAGAAAAATTTTAACAAAAATTATAGGACCAAAATTTCAAGACAGTTAGATTATAGTCATCAAAAATGAAACTCTCTACAAGAAAACTGAAAAACTTTCAAATACTATGCGAAAAAGGAGGATAAATTTTTATGGTCATTCTCTCAGAATGAATTCCAAGAGATTAACCAAACAAATCTTTGACTTTTTCCGTAACCGCAAAACGAAACCCAACTAGTTTAAAGAAACTGAGAAAGACCTAGTAGAATTAAAGATTTCAGAAAATTCACTTATCGATCGAACAGCCAAATTAATTTCTAAAGATGAAAACATAAGGTTCCAAAACAAATCTACACAAAAGTCGAAAGCCTTCATCTCGGAAGAAGAGAGGAAAAGAAGATCAGATAGAATGAAGAAATACTGGACCCTAAGAAAGAACAACGCGCAAAGACATCATTGATCCAGCGTACCCCAAAGAGGGTGAAACGAAAGAAGAAGAAGAAACATATAAATTATATTTTAGCCATTTTTGGCCGTTTTGTGAGAATGTTTTAGTATTTTCATTGTATGATAATTGGCAACCCTGCGACTACTTTTCAAATGAGCGCCAAATTGGAATTGATATTGAACATATATTGTAGCTTGTCACACATTTTTCTACGTGGATATTCAGTAGTAAATAAATCTCACAAGGTATAAAAATGTATGAATTTTAATATTCGTGTTTAGTTACTATGTAGCATTGATACGATGCCGAAAAGTTGTTCGTCCTAAAATAATGGTTTGCTGTTTCCGAAACATTGTTGTTATTTTGTGTTTGTCATTAATGCTTTTGGTTTGTTGAGATGAAATATTAAGTGTTCAATGTTTTATGATTGTGTTATTTGCCGTATAGATTCCTGTACATCGTATGTTGTAGAACTGCCCTCGTAATTGGATATACCCTTTAGAACAACATTGTTTATCATTCACAGTGACGGCGACATATGAAAATGATAATTTTAGTTCAGAAGCTGACAGTAAAACTCAACGACTGAGTTCAGTATATATGAAAGTATTTGTAGCAATTCCGTGGTTGCTCGTAAACAGTGAAAGCTGATTGTTTTAATATCGTAACTGCAAGTAGAGTCCTTGATTATGTTTGAGTTTAATTACTAGTAAATCTTGAAGTTCAGGTATGAAACGCTTACAAATAATAGTGAAATACATTTACAATTGTTAGTTTTGCTATCAGTCTGTGAATACATAACAAACCTAAAAAAGCCTATTTAAAGAAGTACATTAGTGATCGCATACTTCGGTGTGAAGCAATCAATCCAGAATACTGAAAAAAACAGTGATTATTCGTTTGCCAGCTTTCTAGTAATAATTATTTCACTGAGAATTGCATCTAATTATCTAACAGTAAATGTCATACGGTATCTATTAAATACTGGACAGCGATCATTATTTATTTATCCGACATACTTGCGTATCCTTTTATGTGGATCCCATCAGTGCCTTAATGACATGTCATTTCGTTCGGCTGTTTTTCTTTGTTTACAGGGGTCATCCCACAATGATATAGGATTTGCCCTCAGAATACGATAAAAATAAATAGCTCCAGATATACAGATATATAGAATATGTAAGATTACTTTTATCAGTGGTCATCCACGACATTATCCTTCTTAGCCTGAAATGATTTAGGAAAATCATGAAAAACGTTAATTAGGATGGCCAGATAGAACAAACTCCATCCTACTGAGTTTGAAGTTAGTAACTGAATAAGCACACTGCCTCATTCAGTTGGCCCCTATTGTGCAGTTTGCTCCAGATACTTATAAAACATTGTCACTAACTCCAGTCTGTTTAGAAAACTGACTCTGGACCTTTACAAGTCACATGCATGTCTGCCATTGTCATAAAAACTGTGTGAGCTTGCCCCCCTCCCCCCCCCCCCCCCCCCCCCCCCCCCCCGCCCTAGTGTGATGTTGAGCTCAGGAAAATTACAAGGCACACACTGTAGATCTTTTTCTTTTAAAAGAATTTCATTATGACCACATATTGTGATGTGACAGGGTGCTATAGTTATCCCTTTCCATTATTAACCACTGTTCAGACTCATGTAAATGATCCATAACTGTGTACATTACTTATGAAGAATGTTATTGCTGTCTTTTTAAACAGATATATTTTAGTAATCTCTCTCATTTTCTTGGATAGGATGTATTATACAGTTTTATTTTCTGATAGAAAATGCTGTTTTGAGGTTTATGTTTGGTTTTCCATTTGTAAATGTAAGTCTGAATTGGCTCTTGTTTCATGATTATGTATGGAACTACTAGCTGTTACCTGCAGATGTTCTGGCAGATCAGTTGTCCTGTCATGACGGGTGATGAGTAAGTAGGCTATTTTACATGCAGTAACATTAGCAACCCTCACCTGTCTGCCTGTTTGAGTTACCATAGCTTGTAATATACACTGCCCCTCCTCCCAACTTCTGCAATGCACGAGATGGCTGCATTGCTGCCAAGCAGTGTGTGTGGAGGGCCATGGGCAGGAGCACACATCTATGCATTGTACTATTGAAGTAGCAACACATTATATGGTGTATAGCTTACATTTTGGTACAGATTTAATATTTTTTTAACATGATATATGTTCACTGATGTAAAATAGCTACAGTGGTTTGGTTGTGAAAAGGTAACAGGCAACACATACTTTTGTTTTTATAATATTAGTAAGGGTTAGTGGATACTTAGTAGACCAGATGTTCTGCCCAATTTGCGCAACAGATTATTGGTTGTAGGCATACTCACTCGGTACTGTAAGTATAGCCAGTTTTTATAATAATTCTTTACATTGAGCCGTAACTTCCTGTTAGGTATTATTCTTACGGCCCTTTTCTGAAATTTAGAAATGGTGTTCAGAATATCATAGGTAAGAACTGAGTGTATGTAGGAATAGTATGTCACCACAGGACATTGGCTGTTACACACTGATAGTAGAACCCTAAGAACATAACATGCCGATGACATTCTTTTGTCAGTATATTTGTGTATTCATTCCACGTTAATTGACAATCAATATTCATTCCAAAAAAATTTGTGTTGGTTACAGAATCCTTAGATGTATCATCAGCTTAATGCAAAATGCTTGTTTTCCCTTTTTATGCAGGTGTGCACACTGTTTTCTTTATGGTCAGTGTTAATTTATTACATATCGCCTAATTGTAAAAGATAAGAAGTGAGTAGGTATAGATACATGTTCCAGTCTATGTGGTCTATGTCTATGTTGCTTAGACACCATACATGCCTGTACTGCCCAGTTGTAAAAGATTAGAAGCCAGCAGATATGGATATTGTCCCAGTCTCTGTTCTGAAGGGGTGCATATACAGCACACATGCCCCATTAACAAATGGAATAAATGAGTCCTTCAATTCAGGTATTTTTCCAGAATACCTAAAGCATGCACAAAGTTGTGCACTAAAGAAAGATAAGGTGTAAAGTATTGAAAACTACAGGTCAGTTCTACTGCTATCTGCACCCTCATAAGTTATTGAATCTATCATGAAAGATAGTTTAATGATTTACATGAATAATTACAGTTTTTATCTAATAGCGGTTTATAAGCAAATAAGCAGACTTGTCCACGGTTTTTGACAATGTTGGCTACAAAATACTATAAAAAGCTAGAAGCAGTAGGTGTAAAAGGAAAAGCAAATGGTTGTATCACTCTTACCTCGAAAAAAGGGTGCAAGCGCTAGAGATAGTTTACACATTTGCTGATGTTAAATTTTTTGTAAAACAATTTTTAGACAAGAAACATATAAACATAGGTATCCCTTAGGATAGTGTACCGGATCCAGTTCCGTGTTTAGTACGTATCAGTGTTCTTCCAGATAGTACAAGACACGAAGAAAAAGTTCTCGTCGATTATAACAGCGACATCATAATTGCTGATAAAACACCACAGCTTCTATTTGCTAAAGCAAATGAAATCCTCAAGGATGTTTATAATTGGTCAGTACATAATAAATTAGCATCGCACACGAAGTATGCACTTCAGCATAAGGAGTAGAAACAATTTGGTCACATTATGCATAGATGATAAATCGATAGACTTCATAATAAACTTTTCAGGGATGAATACTGATTGTCAGTTAACAGGGAATGAACACTTGGAGATACTGGCATCCATCAGCATGCTACCAGGCTTGCCATAAGTTCTGGAAATCAGGGAATTTCAAACTTATCAGGGAAATCTGGAAAAAAATACCAGTGGAAAAATCTTTTTGTCTCAGTATATGAAGTGGATTGTTTACTGAGATGTCATGCATTGTTACTGGCTGGGCAGAGCTCACTCAGTACATGTGCCACTTCCCAACTTTCTCCTTTTTACTGCTTCTCCCCTTCCTACCACTCCCCTTGGCTCGCAGTCAGTGCCGCCACCACTTCTTGCCACTAGTCTAGCAGCTGCCGACAACAGGCAGGGACGCATGAGGTGTAGTTTGTTTGGGTCCGATTCTCAGAGATTGTCGACACGGGCCGTAGACGGTGGTCACACGTGCACGAGTTGTGTGTGAGTGATTGTGTGAATGCGTGTGTGTCATTTCGTTTTCTGACAGTGGCTGAAAATTTAATTGTGAGAGTGTGATTGTCTTTTCTGTGTGCCTGTCTGTGGCTCAGTGATACTCTTTATGGTGAGTTGCTACCTATCACCATTAGTACTGATTCTCAGAGTATTTGTGCATGCTGTCTGTTGCAAGGATCGATCACTGCAGTCTCATTTCATCAACACGGTGTCCGATACACGAACAGCTGACCACACGAGTGGACTTCCGTGACGGACCAAAACCGCAGGCCATTTCTGCAGGTATCGCTAACGGATCTGGCCTGCCGATCTGAAGCCCATAATTTCCCACTAATATGAAAGCCGTGCTTGTCAGATCTGGTCTCACTAATCTGCTCACAGGCTGGGCCTGTTTTTATACGGCATAATGTGGCAGATTTTCGTAATTTATCTGAGGACCCGGGACAGCAGTGCTTCTCGGCAGGCCAGAGGCCACAGGCAATGGATTTCAGGAATTGTGACTGTCTCACCACAAGTACATTGTACAGTGTGGTGTTTTATGGACATTTTATTTATTCTAGTACATTTTGGCACTCTGAAAGTAATTTTTATATTACAGAGTATGGATAATAAGAAGAAAAAAATTGTGGCAGTCCCTGGTAGTTTGTACGTTATGTATTCATATATTTCTCTAAAGAAAAATTACACGACACCTGTAAAATAATAGACATAACACAATGGGTAATAACTGACAATAACGAATATAATAGGACTAACATTTTATTGGCAGTCACATATACTGTTGGTTACACAAGCCTTCTGTGCCTTATACACTTCTTCCCAAGGTGCCTACTTTTTTATGAGGTTATTTCTGGAATCAGTGAAGGTATTTTAAAACCGGTTTGTGACTCCAAGGAAATGTGTATTTTTGTCACCAAATGTGTTATGTTTTATTGAAATAAAATAACAACAGTGGCCTTCATAGAACACATATACCGTTGGGCTTGCTTTCTCCATCTAAAAACATTTCATTACAGAAGATGTTGATGTTACTGCTGAAGATTTTTGCTCACACAGGGGAGAAATAGAGAAGTCCTTAAATTTTTTTGTCAACTTATGTCTTTACTGACCATTGAGATCTCAAAATTTGTTAAGGAAAAATGCTAAAACTTCTCTGGAAATCAGTGAAATATCAGGGAATTTCACTTGGGAAAACTTGTGGCAACCCCGGTTATGTTTTTAAGAGTTTTTATCATCAGTATGTAACAACCGATGCCTCGTGGTGACATATTCTTCCGACATACACTCGATTCGTAACTGTGTCATACTTTTCTGGGGCCCAAGGCACGAAACGTGGACACGATTTTCGAACTGCTGAAAAGGGCCATAGGAGTAGTAACTAGAAGTAGTCGGGTTTATTGTAAAGAGCCATACTGAGTGGGTGCCTCTAAACGATCTGAAGTCTATATCGAGGAAAACATTACTAAATAAATTGCTAATAGTTCTATACATAGCTATTAAAAAAGAGCCATTTTGGACATACATTTACCAAGGAGAAACAAATAAAAACCCAAAACAGTATTTTCTATTGGAATAAATAAGTGGTATGTACTACACAATCAAAGACTACTTCGAGGGCTCAGAGTGGCGATTAATAATGAAAGGGGGGGACAAGTACATCACCCTGTCCCATTTCAATACATTATCATGGTTCACTGCTTTTGCAAGAACATCATTTATCAATATCTAAATTGCATGTCATTCTCCTGTGTTCAGCATCTCACTTATCATGGAAGGATGCTGACTTAATTTTTCAGGTGAAGTCAGTTTTCAGAACAGACTGGAGCTAGTGCAAATGGCATATCTGCATCCTTATGGCCAGAAGTCATCAGTGGAAATGCTTAGTGTGTATGGCAATGAAGAGAAAAACTGTTTTGTATTATAAGCTTTATCAGAGTACATTGTATAGTAGGCGCCTACTGAGTGACCAGCTGAATGAGGTGGTGCAGCTGTTAAGACACTGATCTCATATTTGGGAGGATGGAATTCACTTTGCCCGGCCATTCTGGTTTGGATTTTCCGTGCTTTTCCTAAATCGTTGCAGGAAAACGTCAGGATGGTTCCTTCGACAAGGGTGTGGCTAACCAACTGTATCCTGTGCAGTTATATATCGAGCTACCTGTGACAATTGCTATATCTTTTATAAGAATGAGTGATCCCCTTCAATTTACATACAATTGCTACATCATTGTGAGGTGAGCATTAGATTGGGGGAAAAAAAATTAAATGAAACATCCTTCAGGGTTTCATTTGGCTTTTCTAAAACGGGTTCTTGCGTTCTGTGCGTGAATATGCTGTTGCTGTCATAAGCAAAGAGAACTTTCTCTCCATGTCTTTTATTGCATAGAAAGTGATTGCTATAGGCGTAGTCCATATCAGTTCAGGAAGGCTAGGAAAAAAATCTTACCTTTACAGTCTCGGATGTTATTGAATTTAGTATATGTTAAAATGAAGGACTAAGTAAGAAACACACATTTTTTTGCTATCTCAAAAAAAAAAAAAAAAAAATTGTGCTCCGAGATACAGCCCTCCAAAGATGACACTGTGCAAACCATGTGGAAGATGCAAATTTTGGAAAAAATTTAAAATGCTGTATACCTGAAACTACCATGTATATTTTTTTTATTAATATTTGAAAGATAGTTGCTTTATGATTACAAAGAAACCCTCCATTTGTAGATATGTGTCAAAGTTCTTTTACTATAGTGTTCTGAACTTTTTTATAATTTATGGAATTTTTTAAAAAAATGCTAATCCATAAATGTTTTATTTTTTTCTGTTGATTAGTACCATATTGTTTACTTTCCTTGAAAAGGAGAGCTTCCACTTTTAGGTTGAACAGGTTTTATAAACAATTGAAATTTTTGGCGTACATATAACCTATTTTATTGCCACATTATCACATAATCAGCTCATAAAAATCGAAACCTAGCCTTATTTAACATAATTTTAGTTTTTAAAAGATGAGTAAGAGAGACGTTTTTCGAGCTTTTTAAATGGTTCCAAAATGTATGTGAAAGGTCCAAAGACTTAAAGGTTTCAATTTATGCAACTTCTGTGTACTCTGTTTTGTACTGAAATTAGTCAGTCAGTGAACTAAAAATGTGTTCCACTGCTTTAGTATCTTCCTTTGATATAGTGTGATGCCTTCCTGTTGAACCAATAGGAACTGGAGCACTTACAGTCTTCAAAACATTGTGAACAGGAAGTCATCACTGATGGTGTTATTGCTGTCCTTAAGCTGATAACCTATAACCAGCAGCTGGTCCATGTGATAACATAAAGTTCACTACAATTTCGTTTAACTCATGAACTGGTGTCTATAGTCTCTGCAATCCACCAGTCACAGTCATACACAAATGCCATGAACATCCACCTTCTCAGGTTGTGAATCTCAATATTATCCTGCTGCTTCTGAGGTGTTGGCCGAACAAACAAGATTTCTTCTTTCTTTCTCTTTAAAGTGCCCATCACTTTGAGCCCAATAATTTGTCTTCTTTGTTCCTTTCACAGGAGTAGTTTGGTTGGACCATTCTTCTTTTTCCTGCTCACAGAATTCTTCGATTTCATCTTTGGACAAAAGAATGAGGGTTGTGGATGTGTTAGATTTCACGACTCTTGTAAAATCCTCAGCATTCTGAATCGCAGCTGTATGTGGTCTGGAAAAATTGTTTTGTAGCATGGTGCTACAGCAGGCCTCCTACAACACAAGACCCCTTCCCGTGACCAGTAGCACTGTATACCCAGTCAGTTGGCACAAGCAGCTTACTCAATTCAAACAACCAGTAATGAGTTTTAAAATGACTAGGAGCACCATCACAAACAATGATGATCTTTTCTGCCCCTTTGTGCAGTTGAAGAATTTTGCACATTGCTAGCAAAGCATCTGCTGAGTCATGTTGCCTGTCATCACTTATAGCTATAACACTTGTGGTTTTGTTTTGAAAATATGTCACTCCTGTAAACAGTGTAACCTGGTCATTACTCCAATGATATAACCTTGTACTTCTTGTGGGAGAATTACAGACCAGTTCTCAGCAAAATCACAGTGAAGAACTAAACATAGTTCTTCAGCGTGTACACACCCTTTCACTTCTGAAATGTGTTGTTGCAGTTTCTTCAGATGCTAGTGTGTTACTGCTTACACTGACTGTTTACCAAGTTCATCAACGAAACTGTCAAAGTCAACAGTTGTCTCAATTAGTTTATTTTCCCCCATGCTGCATGTGTAATTTCTACAGAGTTATCTGCTACATCTACCAGGCCAAGTGTCTGTAAAGACAGTCCTCCCTTTCCAGGGCAGTCACCACATTCTTGAAACAAAGAAGTCTCTCACTTTACATCACAGTCCACACGCCCAACCAGGGTGTCATATGTCACGTGCTCCAGTAAGTTCTTCAAAGTTACCGCACAAAGTTCAAAATTCATGCAGTACACACATAAACAGACATCTCTAGGTGGGTGTGAAACTACCCACTTAGGTCGTAGTGCATAAAATTTTGATCTTCCAATATGTGAAGTTGTATAGTTGCTCTTATAAACTGCAAAAGTTTCTTTAATACTGCAAGTCATATACCTCTTCATTTTCACAACTTTTTGGACCTTCAACTGTTACAGTTATAGTGTCTTTCTTGTTGGCACTTTGGAAATCCCATTTATCTTCCAGATAAAATGACTGCACTATTTGAACTTGAGCTGCTTCTACAGGGTGATGATAATAGGGATCTGCTCGTGATAAGACTCCTTTTACAGACCTCGCATTTCTTGATTTGTCTACCATGTACTTTGGAATGTGGTTCACAATTGTTTTCTTTGAAAATGTCTCTGGAATAATAGTTAAAACTTGCACCTTTTCACCTTAGGATGCACAATATTCAACAGCTGAATTGATATTCGTGAAAAAATCCTGGCAAGAGATGCAAGAGTGCTTTGGCTCATTTTCTTCTGAAGATGGAATTTTACTTTGAAGAGTGTGGTTAGTTTTGCTGTAGTGTATTCATCATAGCTTCAGTAATTCTCTGCGCTTTCTTGATGCATAGAGCTTCTGACTTTACTTCACTGACCATGGTTTCTTAACAGGACTAATACCTACCTCTGTAATTGACTGATTCAGGGTATTTATTTCTTCCTCCGTTGATGTAACATCTGCATCACCTGCACCATGGGAGGCTTCACCTTGTTCAGATATTATCATTGTTGTTATTCTGTCAAAACATGTAGAACATAAAAAGTTGTCACTTTGAAGCTGAGTCTTCAGATGAGACCTCTTATTCCCAACCTGAACAAAGCCCGTTTTTTTGTTTGTCTTATATGTCACTCTTTTATGGATTTGCAAATAGTCAGCACACTTCACTCTCCTGTGGCCCCAGTCAGAAGACATTGCAAACAATCCTTTTCACATAACACACTGCAACTGCGTCAACTGGCTACTTGCTACTTCCTCACAAAAACACAGAACTCACTAGATGGTCTCAGGTATCTTGGAAGCCTCTTCAGTAAACAAATTAGCATTGAAAGACTACAATACGGAAACCTGCAAGTGAACAACCACGACAAAGAAACTGACAAGAAACTACAACAAAGTGTAAGAAATATCTGTAACAATGAAAGTGAAAAGAAATAACTGCAACAAAGACAATACTAATAAACATTATAACAAAGAAATTAGTAAGAAACAACTTCAATAAAGACATACATTAACCTTGAAAGTTAAAAAAATAGATTTTTTAAAATAAACCCTGTCCAACTTAAAAGTGGAAGCTCTCCTTTTCAATCCGAATGTAGAACTATGTGGTACTAACCACCAGGAAAAAAATAAAAATTTTATTGATTGGCATTTTTGAAAAAAAATTGTTTTCCATAAATTATAAAAAAAGTTCAGAACACTATGGTAAAAGAGCTTTGACGATAAGTCCGAACGGATTATTTCTTTGTAATCATAAAGCAATTATCTTTCAAATAAAAAAATCCCAACAAAATATCTAGATTTGTTCCAAAATTCGCATCTTCGAAATAGTGTTCACAGTGTCATCTTTGTAGCCCTGTATCTCGGGGCAGGAATTTTTTGAAGCATATTTCACTAGGGGGGAAAAAGATACCCCATACAGAAAAATTAAAGAGGCCTTTGGGTAAAAGAGAAGCAACGGTATGTGTATTAAAAGCTGAGATGTAAAACCAGTCCTAAGCAAAGAAGGGAAAGCTGAAAGGTGGAAAGAGTGTATGGAGGATCTGTACAGGGGAGATGAACTTGAAAGCAATTTTATAGAAAGAGAAGTGGACGTAGATGAAGAAGAGAGGGGAGATATAATACTGCGAGAAGAATTTAACAGAGCTCTTCAAGATCTAAGTCAAAAGAAGGCCATGGGATAGACAATATTCCCATAGCCTTTGGAGAGCCAGCCATGACAAAACTCTTCCATCTGGTGTGCAAGGATGTATGTGAAAGGTAAAATACTCCTAGATTGCAAGAAGAATCTATTAATTCCAATTCAAAAGAAAGTGTGATAATTGCTGAACTATCAGTTTAAGAAGTCATGCTTGCAAAATACTAACGCAAATTCTTTATAGAGGAATCTAACCCAACCCAACCCAACCCCAACCCCAACCCCAACCCCAACCCCAACACCAACACCAACACCAACACCAACACCAACACCAACACCAACACCAACACCAACACCAACACCAACACCAACACCAACACCAACACCAACACCAACACCAACACCAACACCAACACCAACCCCAACCCCAACCCCAACCCCAACCCCCCAACCCCAACCCCAACCCCCCCACCCCCCCCAACCCCCCCAACCCCCCCAACCCCCCCAACACCCAACCACCCCAACACCCAACCACCCCAACACCCCAACACCCCAACACCCCAACACCCCAACACCCCAACCCCAACCCCCAACCCCAACCCCAACCCCAACCCCAACCCCAACCCCCCAAACCCAAACACCCAAACACCCAAACACCCCAAAACCCCAACCCCCAACCCCCAACCCCCAACCCCCAACCCCCAACCCCAACCCCAACCCCCAACCCCCAACCCCCAACCCCCAACAACATCCAACAACACCCAACAACCAACCCCAACCCCCAACCCAACCCCAACCCAACGAGTTTAAGTCCAAGATGGCGGCGAGTATACACGTAGTTTCAAATCACTCGGTAATTTGTGATCGTATTTCATCAGTGAAGTGTACCATATGCCACAAAATTGTGTTAAATGGATTAAGAATTTGCGCGTTCAATCATAAGTGGTGCCATACCCATTGTTTCTCACGATCGGAAGTTCTAAATAAGTGCGACTGCGGTATAGAATGCAACGGGTGGGACAAAGGCAGTGAAATGCACAGGGCAGGTTTGCAAGTGAATGTAGAGAACAAACTTAGGAAAGAACTCGATTATATTATAAAATACGCAAAAACGCTTGAAAACTTGGTAATAAGTGTGAGAAACTCCTCAAAATCTAGCCTACAAGAGTTCTCAAATACTAGTCAAATAAGCAGCACACGACCAAAAACAAAAACAGCGGAACTTACTTTAAAACTAAGTAATAGGTTTAGTGTGCTTGAAAATAGCACAGAGGAGAAAGAACAATCAAATTGTACCATCATCCACACGGACA
Organism: Schistocerca piceifrons; assembly: GCF_021461385.2. NCBI lineage: Eukaryota > Metazoa > Arthropoda > Insecta > Orthoptera > Acrididae > Schistocerca > Schistocerca piceifrons. Next base: position 967,907,362 of record NC_060149.1, read on the forward strand.
GTTCAGTGATCAACGCTAAATTGCGCTCACAAAGCAAAACAAATCGGCCTGCTATTTGTAAACAAAACAAAAAACCCACGTTGGAAAATAGACATGAAATCCTTATTCTAGCAGACAGCCATGGAAGAGGTGTAGCCGAAATTATGAGTTCTAAGAAAACAGGATTCAAGGTAACGCGTAATCAAACCAGGAGCGCCACTATGTGAAGTTTTAAATAGCTGTAATCAATCTATGACGAATGGCAGCACATGTGTGATAATTGGAGGCGCCAACGATGTATACCACAATGAAACTAGACGTGCTACAACAGTTTTAAAGCAAGTAATTTGTAAAATGCCTGAAGTGAAATTTTTTGTTGTCAGTATCCCTCATAGGTATGATCTCTTGGAAAACTCTTGCGTGAATACTGAGATTATTACCGCCTACAGACTTTTCGCTAAGATATGTCGAGGTTATCCTAATGCTACATATGTTGGGATAAATAGTGATTGCAGAGAGCATTTTACAGAGCATGGACTTCACAGAAACATGAAAGGTAAAGAAGCCACGAGTGCTGAAATATCGAATGCCATTAAAGACTCTAAAGTAGAACGAAACACTATTACCCTGTCTGAAAACGGCCTTATTAAAGTATCAACATTAGCGGAAATAGGAAGAGCTGATGTCCCACAATCATTGGTAGCAACAGAAGATTCTTTGACGTTAGAAGAAGTAAAAAAATCTGAAGTGTCGTCCAGTACAGCAGCCACGTCAGCCAAATTGTCAGTATTGTCGAAATCATCAAAAACAGCTGAACCATTATCATCAGCAGCAGATGTACCACACTCACCAGCAGGTTCAAAATCAAGTCCAGAATCCGTGACTAGTCCATCAATCAGAAGAACAGAGGCAAGAACAGTGGTACAAAATGCCACTCAGATATCATCAACAGAAGAAAAATCAACACCATCGGAGCTTCATTTATCAGCTTCATACGCAGCTTCAACGTCCACAGTAACGTCAGTGCCAACTGTAGTTCAAGATTTAAACGAAAATACCGTTTCAGCAAAAGTTCCAGTATCAATTGGAACATCACTTCCAGTATCAGTTGGAACATCACTTACAAAACCAGACTCAGCATCAAAACTGGCAGCATCTCCAACATCCACTGAATCATCAGCTTCAGAAACACCTCCAGCATTCCACTGAAACAGCAGTTACAACTACAGATACAAGAAGTATGGTGGCACGTCCAGGGGTAAGAAATACAAGGAGCAGGAAACGTGTAATTCTTAAGGATTTTTGGTACCCAGCCTCGGCAAGGAACAGCCGGTAACATTGGGAAACATGAGTACAAACTCCTCTCAATCTAATTTCAATAATTTCAAAATAATGAGCCTTAACATACAATGCATTAAAAATAAAATATTAGAACTTGAGATTGCAGCCAGTGAAGCTAGTATAGATTGTATTTGCATTCAAGAACATTGGTGCATGAGTTATGAACTAGAAAATATTTGCATTTCCCCATACAAATTAGTAAGCCATTTTTGCAGGAAGGAAACAAGACATGGCGGTGTTTGCATTTATGTAAAACCTGGAGTAAAGGTTAAAAATATGACTGTAACTGAATCCATGAATGAAGAAAAACATTTTGAGGCTGCAGCAATACAGTTGAATATGCAAAAGAGTAAATTAATAATAATGTCAGTGTACAGATCACCATGTGGTGATCCGGAAATTTTTAGAAATAAGTTAGAGGCATTGCTCAAAGTATTACATCATAAAAAATCAACAATAATTATAAGCGGAGATTTTAATGTCAACTTATTGACTGAAGGTGCATCCAAAGATGAGTTCCTGAATGTTTTACACAGCTTCAATTTGTATCCACATATAACTAACCCTACAAGAATAACAAACTCTTCAAAAAGTCTCATAGATAATATCTTCACAAATATAGATGCCATAGATATAGATGTAATAAATGTTGACCTAGGAATATCTGATCACAATGCACTTATCCTTAAATTTCCCATAGCCCCTGTGACCAAAAATAGTTCATACCAAATGTACAAAAGAACCTTCTCCACAAATAGTTGCAGCCACTTCGTAAATGCACTGACTAACCAATCATGGGCAGAAGTACTGTTACAAACTAGCACAAACACTGCATATAATGTTTTTTCTTCCCTGTTTATGTTGAATTTTGAAATGTGTTTTCCTAATAAACTTGTCAAATAAACACATATGGGCATACACATGCTAACTCCTGGATCACAACAGGTATTAGAAATTCCTCCAGGACCATGAAAATGCTTAATTATAGACTGAAAAGTTGGACTGACCCCAAGTTTAAAGAATATGTAACAAATTACAAAAAAATATAGAAAAGTAATTACAAAAGCAAAATTACTATGTAATGATAAATTAATAAGAAAATCAGGCAATAAATCAAAAACTATTTGGGGAATTGTGAAAAGGGAAACAGGTAAGGGCCTCAAGGATCAGGAAATAGTACTCAAAAATAGTGAAAATATTGAATTAAAAGATGAAACTCTGGAAAATTACATTAATAATTACTTTTTAAGTGTACCAGTGTCATTAAGTAAAAACTTTACTAAACATGAGAAATTAACAGCCCTAAAAGTAGACAGTAGTATGTTGTTAATTCCCACAAATGATAATGAAATATTAAAGGTGATAAAGAGTCTAAAATCAAAAATGTCTGCAGGTGTGGATGAAGTGCCTGTGTCAATAATAAAAAAAGTTGCCCAACAAATTATAAAGCCCCTGGTACATATTGTCAATTTGTCTCTCAGCGAAGGTGTGTTTCCTGAGAGGTTGAAAATATCTAAGGTTAGACCTCTGTTTAAAAAAGGAGATCCATACAAGGTAGAAAATTATAGACCAATATCCCTTCTCCAATCATTTTCAAAAATTCTAGAGAAATTAATGAAAACCAGACTCATAAATTACTTAGATGCTCACAAACTTCTAAACTGCAATCAATATGGCTTTCACTCAGGCCACAGCACAGAATCAGCTATCCATGCCTATACCAAAGAGATTGTCAGGAGTCTCGACACTAAAAAATGTGTAGTGGGAATTAACTTAGATTTATCTAAAGCTTTTGATACAGTAAATCACAAAATTCTGTTAAACAAGATGGAGGCAATAGGTGTAAGGGGAGTTGTGAAGCAGTGGTTTGAATCTTACCTTCAAGATAGAACTCAGGTGGTAGAAATCATCGCAGAGCATAAAAATCAGAAAATCAAGTGGGTCTCAGATGCAAAGAAATTGGAAATAGGTGTCCCACAGGGCAGTGTTCTCGGTCCTTTATTATTCTTGCTTTATATAAATGACATAAAAAATCCTAATATTTCTACCAAAATAATGTTGTTCGCAGATGACACTAGCATAATTATAAGTGATGATAAAAAATCATTAACCACCACAACTGATATAGTCCTGAAATATATTCAACATTGGTTTAATGCTAATGAGTTAACACTTAATCTAAGTAAAACAAATTATATACAGTATGGCAAAGCAACTCAAGATATGGACCTCCAGTTAAAACTAATGGATAAGAAGATAGAGAGTGTACAATCCACAAAGTTTTTGGGCATGCACATTGATCAAAACTTAAGCTGGAAAGACCATCTCAAGTACTTATCCCACAGGCTCAATTCGGCATGTTTTGCATTGAGGATATTATCTAGAGTATGCAGCACAGACTGTACTAGACTAGTGTATTTTGCTTACTTTCAGTCCATCGTGTCTTATGGCATAGTGTTCTGGGGTAAAACTAAATCAAGCTTAACAGATATCTTCAAATTTCAGAAAAGAGCTGTACGAATCATAACACATAACTCTCCAAGAACTCATTGTAGGCCCCTTTTCAAAGAACTGCAAATACTCACAATACCATCACTGTATATTTTTAAAAGCATTCTGTGTACAAGAGCACATATGAAAAATCTACGTACAAATGAGGACTGCCATAATTATAATACTAGAACTCGTAAGAATTTGTATGTAGAAAGGGTAAGGACAACACAAACCCAAAAGCATGTATGTTATTTTGGAATAAAACTCTACAATGCTCTGCCAGTGTACATGAAGGCAATAATAGATGAAGTAAAATTTAAGACTGAACTTAAAAATTACCTTTTAAGCAAAACTTTCTATGACGTAGATGAGTACTTTGATTGTGTGTAAATTTATTGCCAAAAATTTTAATTTGTATCTCTAAATTTGTACTTTTAAAAAATGTCTTGAAAGTGATATTCCATTATTATGTCTGTAGTACTTGTACTAGTATGATAACTTTGTTGTGACAATTCCTACATCATGTAAATGATATACAGGAAGATAATAAAATGAAATGAAAATGAAATGAAATGGAAAAAACTGGCAGAAGTCAACTTTGGGGAAGATAATTTTGGATACTGGAGAAATGTAGGAACATGTGAGGCAATACTAACCTTGCGACTTATCTTAGAAGATTAAGGAAAGACAAACCTACATTTATAGCATTTGTAGGCTTAAGAAAACTTTTGACAGTGTTGGCTGGAATACTATCTTTGAAATTACGAAAGTAGCCAGGGTAAAATACAGAGCACAAAAAGTTACATGTGTCTTCTATGGAAATCAAACTGGAGTTATGAGAATCGAAGGACGTGAATGAGTAGCAGTAATTGAAAAGAGAGTATAACAGGATTATAGCTTATCCCTGATGTTATTCAGTCTGTGCTTTGAACAAGGAGTAAAGGAAACGATGGAGTAATTTGGAGTAGAAATTAAAGTTGAGGTAGAAGAAATAAAAACTTTGGTGATTGCAAGTTGTCAAGAGACAGCAAAGAACTTGGAAGAGTTGTTGAACAGAATGGACAGTGTCTTGAAAGGAGGATATAAGATGAACATCAACAAAATTCCAGCAAAGGTAATAGGCTGTAGCTGAATGAAATCAGGTGATGCTAAGGGAATTAGATTAGGAAATGAGACACTTAAAGTTGTAGATGAGTTTGATATTTTGGATGCAAGATAATTGACAATGTCCAAAGTAGAGATGATATAAAATGTAAGCTGATCGGTTTATGGGGCACATTCTGAGACGTCAAGGGATCACCAGTTTAGTGTTGGAGGGCAGTGTGGGGGGTAAAAATCATAGAGGAAGACCAAGAGATGGATACAGTAAGCAGATTCAGAAAGTACTTATTCAGAAATAAAAAGGCTCACATGGGATAGAGTAGCATGGAGAGCTGCATCAAGCCAGTCTTCGTACTGAAGACCACTACAATAACAATATCCTGTGACCAAAAATCACATAAAAAGCAAAATGATAATGGTTTCTATTGTTGTGAAACTGCTGCAAGACATGTTTACATGCATCGACCATTTTCTACTTCTCAAGTTGAAATCAAGAAACAGCATGTTCCACAACAGCTCAGAGTGTCTTGGGGTCATGTTCAGAAAGTGTTGTACAATGAGTGCCTTGAATTCAGCTGTTTTTAATTGGAGCACTGATCACAACATCCTTCGGATAACCCCACAGCCAGAAGTCACACGGATTAAAATCAAGTGACATGGATGACCACATTCTAAGGAAATTATGGTTGATAATAGTAGAATTTCCTAAATGCCTTTGCACTGGGTGTGTGATGTGTGGAGGAGAACAGGGTTGTATAAAAAAGATCCCGGCCACACACCCACACTGTTGGAGAAATGTAATAATATTGGTGTGCATCAAAGATGGTACAGGTAACAGGTCCCGCAGAACTCATGTCCTCAAAAAAATACAACCCTGCTGTAAACGATGCCATCACCCCACACCACACAGTCACCTTTGCAGAATAAAGTGGTTTTTTTTTTGGTCATCAGTCTACTGACTGGTTTGATGCAGCCCGCCACGAATTCCTTTCCTGTGCTAACCTCTTCATCTCAGAGTAGCACTTGCAACCTATGTCCTCAATTATTTGCTTGACGTATTCCAATCTCTGTCTTCCTCTACTGTTTTTGCCCTCTACAGCTCCCTCTAGTACCATGGAAGTCATTCCCTCATGTCTTAGCAGATGTCCTATCATCCTGTCCCTTCTCCTTATCAGTGTTTTCCACATATTCCTTTCCTCTCCGATTCTGCATAGAACCTCCTCATTCCTTACCTTATCAGTCCACCTAATTTTCAACATTCGTCTATAGCACCACATCTCAAATGCTTCGATTCTACTGGTACTGGTTGATGTGCATGTGGATTTTCCATTGCCAATTTTCTGCAATTCTGTATGTTGGAGATGGAAATGGGCTTCGTCTGATCCACAGAATGTTCCATTGCCATTCATTGTCCAATTCCATGTGAGCAAGGAGTTCCAGATCAAGTATTCATCTTGCTGGTAGGTCAGCAGGAAGCAACTTCTGAACATGGGTGATTTTGTGTGAACAGTAATGCAGGATATTTTGTAGGATTTTATGCGCCATGCTTGTAGGCATGGCCAGTGCTCTGGCAGTTCCCTATGCACAGCATGTTTGCGTGCCACTGCTCGACCCCTCCTGCAATTCTGTGGCCACTACTTTGATGGACGTCAGTTCAGCTGCTTTCCTCCCTCCGCCACACTCACACTGCACTTCAAAACAGCCTGTCTTTTCGCATTTTGTAACGATTTTCTCCTGACCCTTAGCAGACATTGGACAAATGCCTTTTTTCATAATCTCGAGTGTCTGGAACTTCTGCAGTGCTTCTGGCATACAGTCACCGTTCTTGTAAAGAGCCTTATCAGCAGTGTGCGACGCTTCATGGAGACAGCCATGTTGGGTGTCTCGGATGCAAACTGAGCAACAGTCATGTGACGTGCATCAGTCGGTTTGCATATTCGAGTGCTTACAATACCATCTAGTCATAAAATTTTTTTCAAATTTTGTTTTTGGTGCATGACATTTCGCTCTGCGTCAGTATTGTGCTGTTCAAATCTTATAATATGCTGTTCAAATTTGATGTCATTCTGATCAGTGGTTCTCTTTCTACAATGTTTTTAAACTCGAACTTTAATTATGGACACCTTATATACTAAGAACAGAACAGGATCCAATACACTGCCCTTAGAGACATATTTGTTTATATGTATCTTTTCTAATAATTGTTGTACTAAAAATCTATCGTGAGTAGACAATCTGAACTATCTCTACCCTAACCCTAAGCACCCTGTTTTGCACATAAGTTTGCTGTTTCTCTTACGCTTTGTACTTCTAGCTTGTAAAGTAGTATTTTATGAACAGTGTCAAAAGCCTTGGACAAGTCTATGAATATGTCTGTGACACAATCATCCTTGTAAAGATCTTCAAGTATCACTTTTGTGAATTCTTTAATGGTCAATACTGTTCTTTTCCCACTTTGGAAGCCGAATTGTGCGTCATTAAAAAAGTTGTAATTATTAATGTAATGCATTAGTCTAGCTTTCATGAGACATTCATTTAATTTTGAGAATGCAGACAGTAGTGGAAATAACTTGTTGTTTTTAGTGCTCTCCACACCTTTCTTTAACTAAGGGCACATTTCATGTGTGTTTCTTGTACTTGAAGTAAAGGACTAATTTATTACGTTTGTTATGGAGCTTATATGCTGTCTATGCACACCTTCAGAATAGAGACTGGACCTCACCTGTGCCTCCTGGCTCCTTATTTTTTAATTTCTGTCTTGTTTTCATGACTTTAAGCTCTGTTGTGAGAAACATCATTTTGTTTGCTGTGTAAGTCATTGGAGGTGTACATGCATTCTAAGAAGATTTGATAGAAACTTCTTTACAATACCGAATAAATAATCATTTACAAAATTTGCCAATTCCAAAGGATTTTCGGTTATTCTGCTCCCATCTGTATTCATGTGTAATTGTACTTCTGTCTGTCTTTTCCAGTCTCTTATTCTGTGACATCCCATATTACTCTGTTTTTATTTTCTGCGTTATACAAGTATATTATTTTGTCATTGAATGTTTTTTTCCCAGAAAACAATACTCCTCTGTATATTTTTTATATCTGTGACAGTAATCTAGGAACTGTGGATAAGTATATAGAACTTTTGTAAAGAATGGAGAAATTTTAGTTTTTGGGAGGAATTTCAGATACCTGCAATTATCGATCTATTTTCCTTACCTGCTGCTGTTGAAGTGCTTACTTTTAGGAACATCTCCTCAAAAACTAATTTAAACAATTTACAGAATTCAGGGAACTTAGATCAACATTCCCATACTTCATCATATGTTTGATTTGCCAGTGCCCTAGAAAAAAAATGTAGTTTATGTTCCAAGAAGATCCTTTTAAAGCCTGAAGTTTTGTGACTTTTATCAAGCCTATCTTTAGTTTTATTATGTACAGGGTGCAGCCAACTGCAGTTGGTGGCTCATGTCAGTACCAATGACATGTGTCGCTTTGGATCAGAGCAGATTCTATCTGGTTTCGGGTGGCTAGTGGAAATGGTAAAGACTGCCAGTCTTGCTTCCGAGATTAAAGCGGAGCTCACCATCTGCACCATCATCAATAGAACCGGCTGTGGTCCTTCGGTGCAGAGCCGAGTGGAGGGTCTGAATCAGAGGCTCAGGCTGTTCTGTGACTGTGTAGGCTGCAGATTCCTTGACTTGCACCATCAGGTGGTGGGTTTCTGGGTTCCACTTAACAGGTCAGGAGTCCACTACATACAGGAGGTGGCTACATGGGTAGCAGGGGCTGTGTGGAAGGGACTGGGTGGTTTTTTAGGTTAGAAGGTCTCTGGGAACCATAGAAGTGGACAGGTAAAACACAGTAAGGTAGTTGTAGAAACGATTGGTATTGTAGTTGTAAATTGTCGTAGCTATGCTAGGAAAGAACCAGACCTCCAAGTCCTAATAGAAAACACTGAAGCTCAAATAGTTATAGGTACAGAGAACTGGCCAAAGCCAGAAATAAGTTCAGCTGGAATTTTCTCAGACGATCTAACAGTGTTCAGAAAGGATAGATTAAATACAGTTGGTGGTGGAGTATTTATTGCTATCAGAGGTATCTTGCCTTGTAGCGAAATTGAAGTAGATAGTTTGTGTGAAATAGTATGGGAAGAGGTTATACCTGACAGTTGGACTAAACTATTAATTGGATTGTTTTACCGACCCCCAGACTCAGAAGATATAGTTGTTGAACATTTCAAAGAAAACTTGAGTCTCATTTCAAATAAGTGCCCAACTCATACAATTATAGTCGGTGGTGACTTTAATCTACCCTCAATATGCTGGAAAAATTATACGTTTAAAGCCAGTGGCAGGCATAAAACATCATCCAAAATTGTACTGAATGGTCTCTCAGAAAATTATTTTGAACAATTAGTTCATGAGCCCACTCGAAGTGTAAATGGTTGCGAAAGCAACAAATAATCCTGGACAAATAGTGAGTATTGTGATGAATACAGGGATTAGGGCGACCACAAGGCAGTTGTTGCTAGGCTGAATACCATAACACCTACAACCATCAAAAAGAAACACAAAGTATATCTATTTAAAAAAGCTGATAAAAATGCTCTTATCGCCTTTTTAAGAGACAGTCTTCACTCCTTCTGATCTGATCATGTAAGTATAGAAAAGTTGTGGAATGTTTTCAGAGATAGTATCGACAGCAATTGAGAGATATATAGCACATAAATTAATAAGTGATGGTACTGATCCCCCATGGTATACAAAACGTGTCAGATCGTTGTTGCAAAAACAACGAAAAAAGCATGCCAAATTTAAAAAAATGCAAAATTTCAATGATTGGCAAATTTGACAGAAGTTTGAAATATAGCGCGTACTGCAATGTGAGATGCTTTTAATAATTTCCACAAGGAAATTATGTCTCGAAATCTGGCAGAAAACCCAAAGAGATTCTGGTCATACATGAAGCACACCAGTGGCAAGACACAATCAATACCTTCACTGCGTGAAAACAACGGTGAAGTCACTGATGACAGTGCCACTAAATCAGAGTTATTAAACATGGTTTTCCGAAACTCCTTCACCAAAGAAGATGAAGTAAATATTCCTGAATTCCAATCAAGAACAGCTGCCAAGATGAGAAACATAGAACTAGATATCCTCGGTGTAACAAAGCAGCTTAAATCACTTAACAAAGGCAAGGCCCCTGGTCCAGATTGTATACCAGTCAGGTTCCTCTCAGAGTATGCTGATAAAATGGCTCCATATTTAGCAATTATTTACAACCAGTTGCTCACAGGAAGATCCGTACCTGAAGACTGGAAAATTGCTCAAGTCACACCAATACCCAAAGAGGGAAGTAGGAGTTCCGCTGAATTACTGGCCTGTATCACTAATGTCGATTTGCAGTAGGGTTTTGGAACATATACTGTATTTTAACATTATGAAGTACCTAGAAGAAAATGATTGATTGACACATAGTCAGCATGGATTCAGAAAATATCATTCTTGTGAAACACAACTAGCTCTTTATACTCATGAAGTAATAAGTGCTATCGACAGGGGATGTCAAATTGATTCCATATTTTTAGATTTCCAGAATGCTTTCGACACCGTTCCTCACAAGCGTCTTCTAACCAAACTGCATGCCTATGGAGTATCGCCTCAGTTGCAGGACTGGATTCATGATGTCCTGTCAGAAAGGTCACAGTTCGTAGTAATAGATGGAAAGTCATTGAGTAAAACAGAAGTAATATCCAGCGTTCCCCAAGGAAGGGTTATAGGCCCTCTATTGTTCCTGATCTATATTAATGACATAGGAGACAATCTGAGTAGCCATCTTAGATTGTTTGCAGATGATGCTGTCATTTGCTGTCTTTTAAAGTCATCAGATGATCAAAACAACTTGCAAAATGATTTAGATAAGATATCTGTAAGGTGGGGAAAGTGGCAATTGACCCTGAATAAAGAAAAGTGTGAAGTTATTCACATGGGTACTAAAAGAAATCAGCTAAATTTCGATTACGTGATAAGTCACACAAATCTGGAGGCTCTGAAACCACTTATTGATGATATTTTGTTGAATGGTTTGCACACTTGACACTTGTTCATGGACCAGCATTGAAATCAGCAGTAATTTGAGGAAGGGTTGCACATCTATCATGTTGGACAATTCTCTTCATTCTTTGTTGGTCCTTCTTTTGCAGTCTTTTTCCAGCCCCAGTGATGTCGGAGATTAGATGTTTTAGCGGATTCTTGATATTCACAGCACACTCGTGAAATGGTCATATGGGAAAATTTCCACTTCATTGCTACCTTGAAGATGCTGTGTCCCATCACTCATGCGCAGACTACAACACCATGTTCAGACTCACTTAAATCTTGATAACCTGCCATTGTAGCAAGAGCAACCGATCTAACAACTGTGCCAGACTCTTGTTGTCTTATATAGGTGTTGCCGACGACAGTGCCATATTCTGCCTGTTTACATATCTCTGTATTTGAATATGCTTGCCTATACCAGTTTCTTTGGTGCTTCAGTGTATATACAGTGCAGGCACTGTAAATATTTGTAAGTATTTGTATTTATTTCTGCAGCACTGCCTTGGTGACATTTTTCCATGACCCCTTCCTATGATATGTGATTTGTAAGAAATGTGATAGGCTTTGTTAGGTGTTTAGAAATACGGTTAATTATTCTAGGAGACATGCCATGCAATCTCTCTCTCTCTCTTTTTTTTTTTTTTTTGGGGGGGGGGTGGGGGAATTTAATTATACTTGTGACTTCTGTCTCATCTGTAGGTGATAGGAATATACAATCTGTTACTTTTTTGAAGCTTTTTATGTTATTTACTATTTGACCATTCTAATTTTTTACGAACACAACCATTACATCTACCTGTATGTAGTACAGATATAAAATTCCACATACTTCTTATGGACCATTTAATTGTGTTCCTTCGTTTGTCAGTGTGATATTAACATAAGCTGGCATTTCTGTCTATTTTCTGCCAAAGTTTTGGAGACATTTGAGGAAGTTTCAGTTGTATGTTTGTAATAGCTGGCTTTTGTCTTCCTTATCAACCTGCTATGAGCTTTCTACATTTCTTTATAGACCTCACTCTTCGCTAAGCATTTATCCTCCTGATAATCTTTATGTGCTTCTTTTACTTCTTCCCTACTCTGAATAATTTTTGGTGTGATCCAGTTTCTACTGAGCTTTTTTTACTTTCGTAGATACTTTTGGACATTTAACATTTGTATAAAATTCACAGAAGATTTCCTGACCTAAGTTTTTTTCGCAAATCTCCTCCCAGTTTTATGTTTTTAGTAAAATTTCCAAGATATTTAGGTTTTCATCAATTAAATTCAAAATCTCTTCTGCCCCCTTAGGATTTCTACCAGCCTTCGTCTTTTTACCTACTTGATCATCTGCTGCTTTCACTATTTCATCTCTCAAAGCTACCCATTCTTCTTTTATTGTATTTCTTTCCCCTGTTCTTGTCAATCATTCCCTAATGCTCTCTCTGAAACTCTCTACAACCCCTAGTTCTTTCAGTCTATCCAGGTCCCATCTCCTTAAATTCCTACCTTTTTGCAGTTTCTTCAGTTGATAACCAATAAATTGAGGCCCGAGTCCACATCTGTCCCTGGTAAAGTCTTACAATTTAAAATATGGTACCTAAATCTCTGTTTCACCATTAAATAATCTGTCTGAAACCTTTCAGTGTCTGCAGGCCTCTTCCACATGTACAGCCTTCTTCATTATTCTTAAACCAAATGTTAGCTATGATTAAGTTGTGCTCTGTGCAAAATCCTACCAGGCGGCTTCCTCTTTCATTCCTTACCCCCAGTCCGTATTCAGCTACTACTTTTTCTTCTCTTCCTTTTCCTACTATTGAATTCCAGTCCCGTATACTATTAAAGTTTTGTCTCCCTTAACTATCTTAATAATTTCTTTTATCGCATCATACATTTTTTCAATCTCTTCATCATCTGTGAATCTAGTTGTATATAAACTTACACTACTGTGGTAGGCACGGTCTTTGTGTCTATCGTGGCTACAATAATGTATTCATTATGCTGTTCGTAGTAGCTTATCCATGTTCCTATTTTTTATTCATTATTAAACCTACTGCTGCATGACCCATATGTGATTTTGTATTGATAACCTTGTATTCACCTGACAAGAAGTCTTGATTCTGCTTCCACCAAACTTCACTAATTCCCACTACATCTAACTTTAACCTATCCATTTTCCCTACTTGCGTGACTAAGGTATCTGACATTCCATGCTCTGATCCTTAGAATGCCAGTTTTCTTTCTTTTCTCCAGATGTCCTATCGAGTAGCCGCCACCCGGAGAACCAAATGGTTATTTAACCATTTAGTAAAACTGCACGCCCTTAGGAAAAATTACATCTGTAGTTTACCCTTGCTTTCAGCCGTTCGCAGCATGAGCACAGCAAGGCCATTTTGGTTGATGTTATCAGGCCAGATCAGTCAATCATCCAGACTATTGTCCCGGCAGACAACCCTCCTTTGTGGTTGCACCTACGGTACGGCTATCTGTATCAATGAGGCACGCAAGCCTCCCCACCGACAGCAAGGTCCATGGTTTACATTATACACCATTATTTCATTTTCCTTATTCCATGCTCTGCCATAATTAAAAACGATTGGCATATCAGTAGCTAATAATACATTAAAATTTCATCTGATTTATTGGAAGCATATTGCACATTTTGGATGTGGTGATGCTTGACTACATTGCAATAGGACTTGCTATTATTGAAGCTATTTGTTCATCAGTAGGCAATATGAATTTGTCGTGGGACAGACTCATTTCTGTAGCCGCCGACAGTGATGCCTTAAAAATGATTGGCCATCACCAAGATTTCACATTTTGTTTATCATGGTGCAAATTGCCACCAATTCAAAGGATTCCTGATTGGTATGGAAGTAGGGTATGGGGACATACTCATCACAGCACACTTCATCGGCCTACCTGGGGAAAGGATTTTGATGATATTTTCTGTGCCATTCATAAGAAAATATCCCTGCGTCTCAAAATGAAAGGGGAAGTAATTCATTGCCTAAAAGATTTGATGCCTTTGGCTAAAATAAATATACATCTCAACAACTTAAATTCATCATTGCAGGCCAAAGAGCAGCTGATAGTTCACATGAATGATCAAATCAAATCATTCATAGAAAAGTTATCTTTGTTTGAGAGGCAGAGTCATTTGCCTTTAAAACTGCCTGAAGGTACCAGTTTCACAGTTACAGAGCCAAGGTAAAGAAGCTCACCATATCTCTTGAAACCAGATTCAAAGAGCTCACCAACTTAGAATTGGAAATGAAATGTTCAGCACTTATTTTCAGTTTCTTCCAATGGTTTGCTAATGTCACTGCAGTTAGAAGTATTAGACTTGCAAAATTCAACTTTGATGAAATAAGTGCTACAATATGTTTAATTTGTCATTGTGGTACTATTCATTACAGCAAAAAACATTTCCCAAGCAGCACAAAAATACCACATAGATCATGTGTGTATTCGGCACTACATACTTTTGTGAGTAGCTTTTTTCAGCAATGAAAAGAATAAAAATAGAAGAATGACTGTTTCTTCAGAATGTGACAATTAAGAGCATCCTCCACGTTAATGCTGTGAACGCCTTAACACCTGATATTTCTGCTTGTGTGCTGAAGAGAGACTATCAGATTTCAGAAGTGTAATAAACGTACCTAATTTCTTTATTTCTTTTAAAATAGTTATTTCTTATTTATTTCCTTTATTTCCTGTATCCATGAATAACAAAATGATGTCGGCAATGATGTAAAGCACAAGCAACAAATTGAAAGGCTCACAGTGCCAACCCAATGCAGTACAGTTGTTCACAGTTAGTGCTATGTGGAGTAAGGGTGCTCTGCAGCATAACAGGGAGTGCACCAGCTGGAACAGCCTGAAGCCAATTAATTTGTTTTGTACAGTCCAATAAATGCAAACATGGGAAAGTACCACTAGGTGGGGAGGGGGGTTGGGTGCCAAAGGAACAGCACTTAATGCAGCATGATGTATATTCCATAAGCTTCCAGGCATAAATTTGTTGTTAAATTTCAGGGTTCATGTTTTGTTATTATTTTCATTATTTATTTCTTGTTTCAGTGCAGTTCTCTTTTGGTCATTAATTTTTGGGTGCACTGCTGGATGATAGTCACTAAAATAGTACACTGTGAATTACTATTAATTGAACAGTTTCATAGTGCCATATTTTCACTAACACTAAACATAAGTACATGAATGTATCAATATGTCAAAGAGAGACCTTCAGGTTTTTGATGTTGACATTAAATTGCTCAAGTCATCTATCAGAAAATGGAGTGCTGTGGTATTGTTGGAGAACATGATAATCTTAGTGACTGATAGTAATTGATGTATGCAGGAAAATAGTTTTTTTATATAGTGTTAAGCACATTGAGAAGCCAGTTTTGGCATAACTTTCCTCTTGCAATGTCTATCCATATATAGTATAAACATAATAATTGCATTACAGTACACTGGGAGCTCAAGTATAAGTGAAGATATTGTTGACAAATTGTCATGGGGAGACTCCACAAGCTAGTGTAAATACCTAGCCAATGGTTGTGGTTACAATCAGTAATGATGAGGGAGATTATGGAAGTTAGTCCAATGGTTCCTGTACAAACTACAACACAATAATACCATAAAGAACCAAGTATTAAAACAGTTTGAGGGCTTATTGACAAATCATTAAGTGTAGTAATATTTCATGTACGTGGGATACTTAATAGGCACATAGTTTAGGTTTGAAGGTTCAGGTAAACCTTGCATTGTCATGAAGATAATGACACACAAATTAAATGTACCTTGACCCTTTTCTAAAGTATAGATTAGATTAGATTAGATTAATACTTGTTCCATAGATCATGAATCCGACACTTCGTAATGATGTAGAATGTGTCAGGTTAATAAAAGATGTCTGTACAAGATATTACATTACACAAAATATTGCATGACACTAATGTTTAAGTTGGTTTTTTTCCCCTACCTTAATTTATATCTAAAAATTCAGCCAATGAGTAGAAGGAGTTGTCATCTAGAAATTCTTTAAATTTATTTTTAAATGTTGGTTGGCTATCTGTCAGGCTTTTGATGCTGTTTGGTAGGTGATCAAAGACTTTTGTGGCAGCATAATTTACCCCTTTCTGTGCCAAAGTCAGATTTAACCCTGCATAGTGAAGATCATCCTTTCTCCTGCTGTTATAGCTATACACACTGCTATTACTTTTGAACTGGGTTGGATTATTAACAACAAATTTCATAAGTGAATATATATGCTATGAGGTTACTGTGAGGATCCCTAGATCCTTAAATACACTCCTGGAAATGGAAAAAAGAACACATTGACACCGGTGTGTCAGACCCACCATACTTGCTCCGGACACTGCGAGAGGGCTGTACAAGCAATGATCACACGCACGGCACAGCGGACACACCAGGAACCGCGGTGTTGGCCGTCGAATGGCGCTAGCTGCGCAGCATTTGTGCACCGCCGCCGTCATGTCAGCCAGTTTGCCGTGGCATACGGAGCTCCATCGCAGTCTTTAACACTGGTAGCACGCCGCGACAGCGTGGACGTGAACCGTATGTGCAGTTGACGGACTTTGAGCGAGGGCGTATAGTGGGCATGCGGGAGGCCGGGTGGACGTACCGCCGAATTGCTCAACACGTGGGGCGTGAGGTCTCCACAGTACATCGATGTTGTCGCCAGTGGTCGGCGGAAGGTGCACGTGCCCGTCGACCTGGGACCGGACCGCAGCGACGCACGGATGCACGCCAAGACTGTAGGATCCTACGCAGTGCCGTAGGGGACCGCACCGCCACTTCCCAGCAAATTAGGGACACTGTTGCTCCTGGGGTATCGGCGAGGACCATTCGCAACCGTCTCCATGAAGCTGGGCTACGGTCCCGCACACCGTTAGGCCGTCTTCCGCTCACGCCCCAACATCGTGCAGCCCGCCTCCAGTGGTGTCGCAACAGGCGTGAATGGAGGGACGAATGGAGACGTGTCGTCTTCAGCGATAAGAGTCACTTCTGCCTTGGTGCCAATGATGGTCGTTTGCGTGTTTGGCGCCGTACAGGTGAGCGCCACAATCAGGACTGCATACGACCGAGGCACACAGGGCCAACACCCGGCATCATGGTGTGGGGAGCGATCTCCTACACTGGCCGTACACCACTGGTGATCGTCGAGGGGACACTGAATAGTGCACGGTACATCCAAACCGTCATCGAACCCATCGTTCTACCATTCCTAGACCGGCAAGGGATCTTGCTGTTCCAACAGGACAATGCACGTCCGCATGTATCCCGTGCCACCCAACGTGCTCTAGAAGGTGTAAGTCAACTACCCTGGCCAGCAAGATCTCCGGATCTGTCCCCCATTGAGCATGTTTGGGACTGGATGAAGCGTCGTCTCACGCGGTCTGCACGTCCAGCACGAACGCTGGTCCAACTGGGGCGCCAGGTGGAAATGGCATGGCAAGCCGTTCCACAGGACTACATCCAGCATCTCTACGATCGTCTCCATGGGAGAATAGCAGCCTGCATTGCTGCGAAAGGTGGATATACACTGTACTAGTGCCGACATTGTGCATGCTCTGTTGCCTGTGTCTATGTGCCTGTGGTTCTGTCAGTGTGATCATGTGATGTATCTGACCCAAGGAATGTGTCAATAAAGTTTCCCCTTCCTGGGACAATGAATTCACGGTGTTCTTATTTCAATTTCCAGGAGTGTAGATGTCTGCAGGATGGCCGTGGGTGGGCACCAGCAGTTATTCTGATTACACGTTTTTGAGCAATGATTACTTTTCTACTCAACGATAAATTACTTCAGAATATGATGCCATACGAAAACAGTGAATGAAAGTAGGCATAGTAAGCTAATTTACTGAGATTCTTATCACTAAAATTTTGCAATAACCCTAATAGCATACGTAGCTGAACTCAGACGTTTCAGCAGACCATCAGTGTGTTGCTTCCAGTTTAACCTCTCATCAATGGACGCACCTAAAAATTTTGAAAATTCTACCTTAGCTACAGACTTCTGTTCAAAGTCTATATTTATTACTGGAGTTGTGCCATTTACTGTACGGAACTGTATATACTGTGTTTTCTCAAAATTTAAAGAGAGTCCGTTTGCTGAGAACCACTTAATAATTTTATGAAAAACATCATTTACAATTACATCACTTAGTTCTTGGTTTTTGGATGTTATTACTATACTTGTATCATCAGCATACTTGTGTTTATTAGCACTTGATACATATTTAGTGCTTTGTTGCACGTGCAGAACAAATTGCTTGCTTGCAAAATTTATCTTACATTCTTCAGCATACATTTAATCTATTGCTCATATACACTTAGTTCTCATGTATGTTTACAAATTTTGTTTCATTTCTCTCCTTGTCTGGTGTTATTGTTGAATGTTAATTCAAACTATTTCAGATGGTCACAAATTTTGTATCATTAGAAGATGTTTTCTTTTGCAGGAGTCAGTATGTGCACTGTGTGGTCTCTTGAGAGAATCTTCTCTGATGACGTAAACTACACTCCTGGAAATTGAAATAAGAACACCGTGAATTCATTGTCCCAGGAAGGGGAAACTTTATTGACACATTCCTGGGGTCAGATACATCACATGATCACACTGACAGAACCACAGGCACATAGACACAGGCAACAGAGCATGCACAATGTCGGCACTAGTACAGTGTATATCCACCTTTCGCAGCAATGCAGGCTGCTATTCTCCCATGGAGACGATCGTAGAGATGCTGGATGTAGTCCTGTGGAACGGCTTGCCATGCCATTTCCACCTGGCGCCCCAGTTGGACCAGCGTTCGTGCTGGACGTGCAGACCGCGTGAGACGACGCTTCATCCAGTCCCAAACATGCTCAATGGGGGACAGATCCGGAGATCTTGCTGGCCAGGGTAGTTGACTTACACCTTCTAGAGCACGTTGGGTGGCACGGGATACATGCGGACGTGCATTGTCCTGTTGGAACAGCAAGATCCCTTGCCGGTCTAGGAATGGTAGAACGATGGGTTCGATGACGGTTTGGATGTACCGTGCACTATTCAGTGTCCCCTCGACGATCACCAGTGGTGTACTGCCAGTGTAGGAGATCGCTCCCCACACCATGATGCCGGGTGTTGGCCCTGTGTGCCTCGGTCGTATGCAGTCCTGATTGTGGCGCTCACCTGCACGGCGCCAAACACGCATACGACCATCATTGGCACCAAGGCAGAAGCGACTCTCATCGCTGAAGACGACACGTCTCCATTCGTCCCTCCATTCACGCCTGTCGCGACACCACTGGAGGCGGGCTGCACGATGTTGGGGAGTGAGCAGAAGACGGCCTAACGGTGTGCGGGACCGTAGCCCAGCTTCATGGAGACGGTTGCGAATGGTCCTCGCCGATACCCCAGGAGCAACAGTGTCCCTAATTTGCTGGGAATTGGCGGTGCGGTTCCCTACGGCACTGCGTAGGATCCTACGGTCTTGGCGTGCATCCGTGCGTCGCTGCGGTCCGGTCCCAGGTCGACGGGCACGTGCACCTTCCACCGACCACTGGCGACAACATCGATGTACTGTGGAGACCTCACGCGCCACGTGTTGAGCAATTCGGCGGTACGTCCACTCGGCCTCCCGCATGCCCACTATACGCCCTCGCTCAAAGTCCGTCAACTGCACATACGGTTCACGTCCACGCCGTCGCGGCATGCTACCAGTGTTAAAGACTGCGATGGAGCTCCGTATGCCACGGCAAACTGGCTGACACTGACGGCGGCGGTGCACAAATGCTGCGCAGCTATCGCCATTCGACGGCCAACACCGCGGTTCCTGGTGTGTCCGCTGTGCCGTGCGTGTGATCATTGCTTGTACAGCCCTCTCGCAGTGTCCGGAGCAAGTATGGTGGGTCTCACACACCGGTGTCAATGTGTTCTTTTTTCCATTTCCAGGAGTGTATGAAGGAGAAAGACACGAAAGGATCGTGCTAAATGAATCTCTAGATTGTGTAAGTGTTTTCTGGATGTTTCTTTGTTATTTTGTGTACTTGAGTTTTTGAATAGTGTTCTTGTTTAGTGGCTGCCTAATTTTTCGCCATCATTGGTGAGAAAACTTTACAGATAAATACATAGATTAATTTACCTTAGCCAAGAACAGTTATAAAGAAAGCCAAATTATTAAATTATTTTTAACCAGCAATAGTCTGATGAAATGAATAAATTAAGCAGCTGTAGGAAGTCCTATAAATTGTTTTTTTTAAAAAAAAAAAAAACTTTATAATCATATTTGTGATTAGCAACAAGTGCTTGAGCGAACATCTGTATCTTCATAGCAGGGGTGTGCTGCTGCTACTACCACTGCAATCTGTAGTGGAAATATTATGAACTTTTGCAGCCACTATGATGTGGCCATTCACATCAGAATAGCTGAATAATTTCATTTGAGGTTACTCAGTTCTCTGGAATTTTCTCTTTTTTTCTGTAGGAAAATGATACATAGTTAACATTCCTTCTGGTTATTGTATAGTTGTTCTTTTCATATTTACAACAGCCCATTTATTTCAGATTACTATTAGTAATGGTGATACTGGTGAATCATATTAATGTCAATTAACAAAAGATAATGCCTCGTCAAAGTTTCAATGTCAAAGTAATATTAACTTTTTGCTCTTTTGTTTCTTACTTTTTTCTCTTCAGTTCTTTTGTAGCTTTGTGTTGCTGTCCGATTTGTCACTTCCTATTATTTCTGCAAGTAAGTAGGGCAGTTCTAGATTTTAAATTATTGAAGTTTTGTATTAGGATACGCCTTCTATCATAAAATCCTATGTCTTTTCCTGGGCAGTAGAGATCCATATACTTGTCTTGCGGAAGCTTCTGAATCATTCTGAATAGCATCCCACATCAGTATGCAGTGGTGATGCACAATACTATTGGTTGACTGTCTCACAGTGGGACAAACATATATGCAACCAGCATGATGAAGCAAACTGAATTACAGTTGGAAAATAAGACCTGTTGACAATTAGCATACCAATTTCACACGTGTTCACCCTCTAGTCAGTAATTTTAGTGGTCAAGGGTCAGTGGCAGTCATAGTGGTGTGCTGCAACTGCATTGAATGAATTATTTATTTATCAGCAACTGTCATGGGAATTAATCAGATACTTAGATGGCAGAATAGACGGTATTTTTTCATGGATTTTTTTGTGTTTCAAGAAATATGTAAAATCCACAAGAAATGTGTGCAACAATCTGAAGTTGAGCTGATATTTCAATGAAAAAAAATCAGTTTTTGAAAATATAATGTAATTGTATGGATAAAAAAATCTACTCGGCAAGCAGCAGCAGGAGAAAACGTATATAAAGGTATCAAAATTAGCAAGCTTCTGGAGCCAGTCACTCCTTGTGGCAGAAGAGGTGAAGGGAAAGAAAGAGGGGAGAAGGAAAAGGAGTGGTGAGTTTTAGGAAATGGGGAGAGTATGGAAAAGTCACCCAAAATCCCAGGTCAGGGGAGACAGTGGATGGGATGAGAAGGAATGATTGATTCAGTCAATTCACTTGTGAGCGACTTTTCCCAAATTTTCTCCATCCAGTTTGAGTCAGTCTTTCCTTCTCATCCCATCTGATAAGTCTTTTTATTCATCCTTCTTCCTCCCTCTTCAACCCTTCTGCCAGAAGAAGAAGCCAGTGGCTCCGAAAGTCTGCAAATTCCAATACCTTTATATGTGGTATCTCCTGCCACAGCTTGGTGAGTAGACTTTTTATCTATCTGATTAGATTATATTTTCTGAAGTTCAGGTTACATGTACCCCTAGTAAATAAAACATAAATCTTTCATTTGATCAAATTGTGGCTGGTTTCAATGTTTTTCATAGTGTTACCATATTCACACCATAATACATTTTTGTTGTATATAAATGCAGATGTGCAGAAATGAAAGTATAGGTGTATTTGACAGTATTTGCAATAGCAGTTAATGGCATGAAATTGATGATAAATGATTGGATTAATTACTCCACAAATTAAGTTGAAACAGCAGGCTCCCTTGACTTTGTTACGGTCCTTAGTTGGCTTTTACATTACATTTGACAGATGGGTGAAGTGAACTGGAAAAACTTATTTTAATCTATAGGCCAAGAAATTGGTGTCTCCTGACAGTTATTAGTGTCTTGTTTCTAAACACAGTGTGAAGACACCATTCTAAAATTAGCATTTTTTGAAGTTTTTCGATCTTAACACTTCGGGTACTGAGTCATTACGCACGGGTGTCTACCATAAAGACTGGCTGATTTTAACGTACTTTGAACTACTACAACTCATTAAAGGTTTCAGTTATAGCAATAAAATTACTCTTATTGCAAAACCTAGACTTTCTTGTTTAAAACCATATATAATACCTTTCTCTTGAATTAATACATACTTTTGACAAGCGTTATTATTATAACATTGTTTTTGAAAAAAGGAAAAATTGGTCAAAGGTATGTTCAGTGTATTTTCTAGAAGGAAATTTTTTTTATTTTACACAAAAATTGTAATTATGATGGATACAGTATGCCTTATCTACAGTAACCTCCTGTAACTATTTTAGGATGCAATTTTGTTCTTTTTGTGGTAAATTTTGAAGCACGGCATTTTGCACAATGCTACTTTACATTCACTACACTGGTAGCTTGTGTCTTTTCGCCACACTTTTCCAGTCAGTTTTTTTTCTGTCAGAGAACACACTACACACTGTTTTTGTTTCTGTTTCTTACCTACTTCTGTCTCAATCTTTTCCAGGAAATTATTTCCAGTTAATAGTATTGAGAGTCCAGATGGACCAGGTCGGGGTTCAAGATCTTTGCTTTGTGCAATATCTGCACAGATAACTGTCATGAAGTTAGATGTTGTGAGGCATTTTCCAGTAATGTTATTGTATAATATGCAGGAATTTACAATCGCCATTAGTATAACATGAAATGCCAACTTTCTCCACCACTTCACAGTTCGATGTTCAAATGCGCCGTATGACAATCGCTGATCTGATAAGTCAACACCAAACTTGTATTCCACTACACAGGCTGGCTTCGACTTCTCTCTTCCTGTGAAAGTGACCATCTCAGCAGTGTGCCTTGTACTTATCATATGCACATTTCTTTTGTCCTTTCAACACAGTGTTGACATATTTCCTTTACGCCTGAAAATAAGTTCACCTCGCTGAAGGTTCAGATCTTTTATAGCACGAGGCAATCCCTGCCGAGATTTTCTTGTTGTTCCCACAAGAGCAGTTTTTGCAGTTTCCAGTTCTGAAGCAAGTATTGGACTTGTGTAGAATCTGTCCGTAAACAAAGTGTAGCCTTTTCCTCACAGATTTGCAAACAATGTCTTTACCAGATTCACTGTGTCAGACCTTTCACCCGCATAAACGGAGAAATTCCAGAAGTAACCTGTGTCAGATTCAGATAACATGTACAGTTTCATACCGTATTTATTTGGTTTTTGTGGCATGCACTGTTTGAAATACACACGACCTCAAAATTTACACACGCCTTCATCTATTGTAATTTTTCGAGATGTTGTATACGCATGCTGGAAATTAGCACACTCATTATCTAGGAGGGATCTCACCTTGTGCAGTGGGTCATAGCCAGTTTCTTCTTTCCTCTTAGCTAAGGAATTATCACTAATGTGGAAGTTTCTCAAAATAGAAAGAAATCTGTCACGGCTCAAGATGTTTGGACAGAAATTACACGACACAGCAGGGTTCTTGGACCAATGCTCTCGTATACGTGGCCTCACACTTACACACATATGGACTTCCTTATTTCCATAAGTGTAACTTCTTTCCACTTTGATAATGAGCAGGTGGGTGAAACGGAATTTGTGCTTCATAATTTCCTGATGCATTGTTGAGCATACATATTAGTTTGTTCCTTTATATGTTTCATCATACTGTCTGTCAGGAAATATGAAAAAAATTCTAGAGGTGCACTGATCTGGTCCAAACTGACAACATTGCATATTCCAGATTGTCCTGAGAATAGATCAATATCCCCTGATGCACGATCAGTAGCCGTCCAACCTTCCTCAGAATTGGTGCGGTGCGCAGGTCTCGGCTTCCCCCTCGCCGTCAGTCTCACTCGTTCTTCAGGCGGGATTATTTGCTGTTGAAGTGCTTGGACACCTGCTCTCCTCTTCTGAATCTATCAGAAGAGTAGTATTTGCAAAGAAAATCATAATTATGTACTGAGAGCTTTTTCAGTGAAAATCTGAACAAAAATTATACATGTTTTGTTGTCAGAATTCTTTAACTGAACTGCCAGAACCTACTTCTTGAACATAGTCCACATCATCATCAGAGTCATCTACAATATCTTCCTCTGACAAATCAATGTCACTTTCTTCTAAATCACGAAGTAACTCGTGAGCAATTTCTTCATCTGTCAAACCACGCTTTGCCATGTCGACGCTACTGAGACCGTGTGGGAAAAAATCACTGCTCAATAAACCCGACAAATAAAAGGGGAAGCACACCCTTCCACAGCATGCCCGCACCATCTAGTGACCAATACTCGAACTACAGTCCATGCAGCACCTCCCAGAAAAGCGGGAGCTGTAACAACATAAAGGAAGGAAGGGGAAGAACGAGAACATGCGTCCGTAAAAGTACAGGCATTGGACTTTCGGGCAGGTCGCGCGCGCCTATATTTTTAAGGGCGTCGGCGCCTAAGTGTTAAACATATATGACTGTAAAACACAGAGTACAGCTCTACATGTATGCAGAAAATGGAGTATGCGACTGCTGTACCTTTACTTTGTAGTATGGCTGTTAATTCATCACGCTAGTGTGTGTCACTAGCCAGTGGCTTTGTCGCAGTGGTAACACCGGTTCCCGTCAGATCACCGAAGTTAAGTGCTGTTGGGGTGGGCTAGCACTTGGATGGGTGACCATCCGGTCTGCCGAGCGCTGTTGGCAAGTGGGGTGCACTCAGCCCTTGTGAGGCAAACTGAGGAACTACTTGATTGAGAAGTAGTGGCTCTGGTCTTGCAAACTGACATACGGCTGGGAGACCGGTGTGCTGACAACATGCACCTCCATATCCACATCCAGTGATGCCTTTTGGGCTGAGGATGACATGGCGACTGGTCGGTGCCGTTGGGCCTTCCAAGGCCTGTTCGGACGGAGTTTTAGTGTGTGTCACTAAAAATTCTAGATGCAATTCTCCATTAGACAATCAGATTGATTAGAGGAGATCTTAGAACTTGGAAAAGCATTCCGATCAGCAGATATCAATACAGCTTGCAGTTACTTGTCCATTTGTGAAATGACATTTTAAGACTCATTTGGGAGTAATGAGATTGTTTCGAATTTGTACAAGAAATTACCATGTAGTATTGTGGTAACATTAATTATTCATACAGTCTTGAAGAAAATCACCTCATATTTTTGGGAAGCCCAGGATAATTTCAAATTTGATAAAATTAAGACAAAGAATGTATTTGTAGCTTAGATTTTGTTCTTTACTACTTAATGTATTAGATAAATACTACAGTTATTATGTAGTATGTATAGATGATTTGGAGCTTATCCATTAGTTGTAGCTTGTGCATCTACCTCCCAATGAATATCCTAAATCCATTGAGTGAGATTAGAGGGAAGATCTTTCTCAACTGCTGCAAATGTCTCTATACTCTCTCTGCTGTTTGGGTATTAACCACATTTTAAATAGTTTTTGTTTAGAAGTTTAATGTATTTTAATAATATATTGACTTGCAGATTGGATCATAGGTATTCCGAATAGTAAAACCAACAAAATTCTAGTGTGTAATATTTTTCTTCTTGTAGGTACTTGCAACAATGTTTCTCAACTTTGTTTAAATATGGTGTATCAATTTTACAGGACCATATACATTTGAAACTGATTGATCTGACCTCACTTAACAGTTAACAATAACAACTCAATAGTGTTATTATTTTCCAGCTTGTAATATTTAATCCTGTAAAGATTTGAGTATTGAGTACCTGTTGTTTTTGACTTGAGTAGAGGGCAATGCATTTCATTGTTTACATCTTCCTGTATGGATAGGGTGACATACAAACAAGGAAATGTACTGTCCTCTGTGCAAGTCAGAAACAATAACATTCCTCAATACTCAAAACTTTGTAGGAGTGCAGATACTGAACTGTCCTATGTGATCTTTGCAGTAGAAATACAGTATCTGGCATCAGTTTTACTCCTATTTGTTACTGTGTATTATGAACCTTGATAATCTTTATCTTGAATCATTGTTTCCTTTTAATCAGTGTCTGTTCATAATTGCCCCTGATCGGAGAAAATTTCCGACCCAGGCGGGAATCAAACCCAGGTCCTTAGGATTGACATTCTGTCGCACTGACCACTCAGCTACCAGAGGCGGACAATTCATTGATATCTTGATACTACACAATGCATCCACATTTCACACAGATACATACGGTGCAAATAAATGAGAACACTGTAGTATGCTATTACGTATAACTCCTATTCCCTGAGTATGAGTATGTGGGAAAATATTTTATGTATTCTCAATCAAGGTTCAAATGATGTCCGTTACATATAGAGTCTAAATATCAACTGACCCATTTTAAAATAAGCTTGATAGTTAACCCTTTTGCTTCTACAGACAAGGTCTTTGCATTTCTTGTTGTGGCTGCTTTTATTATGGCTGTACTGCTTGTCAAATGCTGGTGCCTGTCTGAGAGACAGTGTTCCGATCGATAGGAAATACTGAACCAATTTTTCGGAAAATATTAGGTGGAAACATTTGATTTCTGCACGCTTACAGTATGATAGCTGCACTCAAAGAACTGAATTTCATTTCATTGTCTGTCATATTTACTGTCGTACATCAAATTAAGTAAAATATCAGACGGAATTTTAAAGAGTTCACTAAGGTAAAAAGGCATTGCGTGAACTTAACATATGGTTGATTGTTAGCTTATATATTGCAGGGAATGAAATTTAGCCAAGATACCTAAATTTTATTTAAAGTTGATACCAAAAGGATATCTCATTTTGGGTTTTATATTTGAAGGATGGTAATGTGTGACTCACCCATTCACATCCTCACACATCACAACTCGAGTGCTCATAACAATCGTTATGTCTCATAAATGATTCAAGATATCGAAACGAGGTGTTCTGCAAATGACAGTACACAGTGAGGCACATATGTTATTGATAAATACATGAAACTTTTTTATTCACCGAGTATGGAAGTAACTCGTCCTCAGCATTGAGAGGTTAGCGGCTCAGGACGCAATCAGATGTCCATAACAGTGTAGAAAAATCAAAGCGGCACATGTATACATGTCCACAGCACCTGAGCAGCAATGTAGCAGGGCATGTATACACACCCACAGCAGCGAAAGGCAAGATGATGATAATCTGCATAACTTGTCATGAAAAAGACACTTCAACTTTCACATGGATGCTGGTTGTCATCTAACTTGGGAACACCCAGCTTATGGTGTGCATGTAGATATACTGCTGCCATGATGTAATATCATCTGCACACTCAGACAGAGAAAATACAGTAGCCTTGGTCTGTCTCTTTATGTTTTAATTGTTGTTGACAATGATGATGATTTGATGAAGATGATGGTATCTTCAGACTGGTTTGATGTAGCTCTCCACATGGACCACCTTGTGCAAGCCTCTTCATCTTTGCATTACCACTGCAACCTATATCCACTTTAATCTGCTTACTGTATACAAGCCTTGTTCTCCCTCTACAGTTAGTGCATTACATTTTACTGGGTGCATTCTGTTTTCAGACAACAGACAAGGGAATAGTGATAAACGGAGATCACATCTTTTCTTTCTTTCCTATCTTTCTTTCTTTATTTTTTTTCTTTCTTTCTTTCTTTAGTTTTCTTTCTTTCTTTATTTATTTTTTCTTTTTTTTATGGTTGATGCAGCTGCTGTGGATCTCTTTTTAAAATTGTATGTTGCCTGATTGATTTCTCAGTCTTTCAAAGCTGATGCTTTAATGTTTTTCAGTGTGCTTAGCTCATCTCTGTTTTGTCTGATGTTCATTGCCACACATACAAATGTATACAGGTTGGAATTCTAAATTAGGGTGTTTTTGCTTAAAATGAAAATGTATTTGCAGGACATGCTGTAGGGATAAAAGAGTGAGACCTTGTGACTCCGAGAGATTTGTAAAGAAATAAGAACTGTTTCTTCTCATTGACATCGGGGACTTATAACATGGTGGATGTTTATAGGGACCCATTATTGCACTCATTATTTTTGCTCAC